>NW_007727384.1:397172-464217 GCF_000696425.1 Galeopterus variegatus | reverse complement strand
CTAATTTTTTTTTTTTTTTTTTTTTTTTTTTTGTCTTTTGTCTTTTTCCGTGTCCGGCAACAGATCGCAACCCTCAGTGTTGCCCCCGTACCGGACCAGGGACCAGCAACGGGATTGCAACCCTCGGTGTTGCTCCCGCGCCTCGCTCAGCCAGTGAGCGGGAACCGGTCTGTATGTGGGATCCGAACCCTCGGGCGGGAGCGCCGCCGCACTTCCCAAGCGGCGCACTATCCAGTGCGCCACCGGGCCGGCCCCATAGGATACTAATTTCTGCAGAGCCACAAGTCAGAGAAGATCTGCTTTATGTGTCCACACTTAATGTATTCACGCTCTTGAACTCCAGTCTTTCTCCATCCTCTGTCCATGGAATGCCTTTCTCTTTTCCCTCTGTCAATCCAGGCCTTTTACCTCATGTTAAATCTCACTCTAAACATCTCCTGGAGAAAATCTTCGCTGATGGGCTTTTATCTCATGTCTCCCTTTTTAGCTTCCACAGCACCCAGATTGCTTCAGTAAAAGGTTATTTTCAATGTCCTGTGATTAACACATCTACAAACATCTTTAACCAAAAGATTTACATATAAATTTAAGAAACATCATGTGGCTGTTTTTTCAATCAGTTTGCTGAGCCTCTATAATGAAATATCCAAAGAGGATAAACACTAAACAGTAGGTTCCTTCTTCTGAGCAGCATTTTCTCTTCCAATGTTGTCTCTCTCAAGGCAGAGAGCTTGCCATAAAACAGGGGCTGATCATATTTGTCCCCAACTTTAAGGAGCAAACTTTTTTCTTAGGAGAAATAAAACTATACTTAAATAACCGTAATATGAGGCAGAAAGTTACATTAGAAGGAAGATCTCTCAGGGTTTCATTTTGTTTTGTTCTTACGCCAGTTTCCCCCAGAATGCAGCGCCTGAGATAAGATCCTGTGTAAATTATTTCTTTGGGGAAGTGATTCCAAGAATAGGAGCAGAAAACTGGGGAGTCCTGATGCACAGTACATTTGGATCACCACTCTGACCAAGTGGGGCTCAGCACCACTGGGAAATGTTGAAGGGCTGCACCATGAGCTTCAGTTTTTCTGCCCAAGAGATGCACCAGCTCTTGCCCACCATTGGTTAAGTGTTGCCCCGTGGAGTGTAACCCTTTGACACTTCCAGGCCATTCATGTTTTAAGTACCCTGGGGTTCTTGCCCAGGGCAGGAAGTAAGAAATATGCCATGCAGCTAAAGGGACAACATCAAGTTAAACCTGCACAAAGCCAGATGGTTCACAAATTTAAAAAAAAAAAAGAAGAAGAAGAAGATGAAGAAGGTGAGCAGAAAATGTGAAGTAGCACCCAAGAGGTGGCTGTTTCTCCTTCAGGTCCACTTTTACCCAAAAAGATGCTGTCCCCTTGTAAAACCTCCCTCCAAAATAGCATGGATGGCCAGAAGATTCTCATCTAGGCCAGAGGTGGAAGATCATCGAATGGACAATCTCTGAGAAACAGGATTTCAGAATGACATGTGGCAAACAATTTCTGCAAAGCAGTTGGCAGGTGCAAATACTTACACACCACTGATTCCACTTTGTGTACCAGCTATTACTTCTATGAAAAAGTAAGTGAGTGCATGAAGACCTGTTCTTGTATAACAAAGAAAAATCCTGAAAGAAAGTGCAGTCTTCGTGGACATTTGCACAAAATTATACACTTAATTTAATTTAAAATTAATTTACAATGAGGCAGAAAAATAAGGTTATCTACCAAAGGACCTGAGCGGATGGAGAAATTACTGTGAACTTGATGACAAAATGTAGATTCTAGTGACTTCTCTTAGCAGAGAGGGATACGGCAGATACTCCTAAGTTTAGACTCTGTCCCTGGATGTCACAAAATATCTAGTACTATATAGTAAAAGTCTCAGCCTGAATGCCAATTTTTGCTCTGTATGTTTTTTGGTTTGAATGAAATAAGGTGGTACACTGTCCCCTAGTCCATGTCTCAAGCGGGGAAAGGTGGAGGAAACATGAATATTGTCCATTTAAAAGACCAAATAGAATGACAGAGAGAAATACACAAGAAGATGAAAAACACCAGAAAAAGAAGTGAGAGCTAAGGACCCAACAGTGAGAGAGAAAGAAAAGAAAACTTGCTGCTTATCCTTAATCACAAGTGACTTATTTAAATAGACAAAATGACAGGCTGGCCTCCATCTATTTTAACTGCCAAATCCTATCAGCAGGGTGTGATTACTGCCTAAGACCACCTTCTGGGGAGGGGGGAGGTTCTCAAGCCTGCCCTGAGAATCCCCGACATTCCTGCCTCCATCCAGAAATCCGGAATTCTTCTAAGGAAACATTTGTGGCCATTAAACCAATTGAAGTTGAACCCACGTCCTACAGGTTGACAGGACAATTTATTAATGTGTTCTATAACCAAGTCTCCGGATTAAAAAAGAAAACCTTGCACACATTGTTTTTTCTTTTTCCTTCTTTTTCTTTCTTTCTTTTTTTTTTTTTTTTTAGTTTTTCAAGATGTTAGTATCCTTCAGATCTATATCTGAAGGAAGAGAAATAGTAGTTTCTGGGCTAGAATTTCCTGTTTTTCATTTAGAGAAATTCATCTTTTATCCCAAAAACAAAATTAGAAGAAATTAAGTGTTAAGAAAAGTTAACTAAAATGTGTCTCATGAGTTAAAAAGAAAGAGAGCTAGAAATGGTCTAAAGCATCAGACATACTTTCTGCATCTGTATAACCAAAAAGTGCTAAACAAAATCATTTCTTAAAAAAAAAAAGAGCACAATCTTATGGGCCAGACTTTTAGAAACAGATAAGTAATAAATGTAAACATTTCAGTGTGTTTGTTTCTCTGCTTACTTACTTAATGGTATATTTTCCAGGTGAAATGTAAAAAGTGTGCAAGTGTGTGGATTTTTTATTTTCTTATCTGGAAGAATATAATTTAATATAATTCCTCTTCATTTTCACAAAACTTATGACTGGAAAGACAGATATAAAATATCTATGGAGAATTAAGAAGTAAATAAACCTGCTACCCATTATATATGTAAAATTGTGTCCTATGCATTCAGCCTCAGCAATTTCCAATACAAAATTTAAACCAAGACAAATAATTTTATATATTAAGGCAAATTTTTAAAGACTTGCAGATCAATTTAAGAGGTGTTTCAAGTTAAATGTTCAAGAAGTTTGTTTGGAAATCAGAAATGTATTTCCTTCATCATCCAAACTTAAATGCCTAAATTTTCCTGTGAATGCAATTCTAATATCCTCAGGCATTAATTGGATAATTAAAATCTCTTAAATCGGTGACTTAGGCTACACTTTATATAGACAGCTGTTCTCCAGAGCAGGGAAAAGCTCTTAGACTATGATATAATGCCGCCCTATTGCTTTAGTCCTGCCTAAAACCATCATGATTTCTCCATTAAGCATACAATTTACCATTCTAAGCATTCATCTCTGCTGGATTAACAAAGAAAACAATCCGTGTCAAAGCAATGAAAAGTTGTTTTGGTTCAAAATAATGAAAAGGAAATTCTTCAATATTTTAACTTTTCACATCCCCAGTTGGAAAAGAAAACATCCCAGGATAAAATGACATTTCAATTAGCCTAAGTAAAAAGAGAAAAGGGGAACAACCCCCCTCCCCAACACACACACACACACACACACACACACACACACACGGGAAACTGCAATATATCCTACGTAGACCTGATGGTGTTTTCTTTGTTCTTTTTAGTTCAAGATGAAACAGCTGTTCATTGTTTAAAATAGCATCTCACATTTAGATCTTTTTAGCGTCAAAAGGAAACCAACTTATCCTTCCAGTTTGCTAACATTAGAGAGGAGTAAACACTCATTTCCTACTTATATTATTTATAATGCAGACTTGTGAACTTTCACATCCACTGTCAGACTGACCCCTCTCCTACTAGGTTTTGAACCTTCCTTCCCCTGACCCCATCAACAGACCAGAGTAACCTGAAGGTCATCTTTTCCTTTAATTCATTTTTTTAAACACACATTTCCTTATTACAATCCAGCAGCTCTGACTAATTCAGGGGTTGCTCCTATAAAAGGTGGGGATGGCAGTTATTTTACAACATTGTATCAGTGGGCTGATACCAAAGTCTCAAAAGAAACTTCTTAATGGTGGTGAGATCTTTACAAGGGTCTGGTGTTTCCAGTCCTACACTCAGGGCCTATGGTTTTGTAAGTACCTGCCAATTTGATTTGAAAACCACATCTTAGTTCTTGGAAGAAAAAAAAAAGAAAGAAACTTTTATAAGGAACAGTTCTCAAGCCATTTAATCTAAGCAGCTTAAAACATGTACACAGACCCTTAAGCAGAAAGGCAGAAAGATATATTTCTTTCAAAGAGGCTCTTTAAAATAAATCGTCTGTCCTTAATTTAGGGGGAAATTTGAAATCTGTCACACTAAAGCTGAATGCTCCACTTAGGTTCAATGCAAGTTCCACCCTACCCAACTCCCTTATTGATAAAAAAAAGTAAGCTCCCATTGAATTTTTTTTTTTAATTCCTGGAATATAGTTAATATAGCTAATAAGGAGAAACCTAGAAATTTTTCTTCTCTCACACACTCAGGTGGTATTGCAGGAAGACCATAATGGGGTCGGCTATTTTATATTTTTTTTTTCTAGAAATACAAATAGTTTTGAGACCTGCATTCAAATTATAAAAACCCTTTACTGAAATTTTGAAGCTGGAAAACATCATACAATTCAAAAAGCAAATTTAGAAATCAACTAGAAACTTCATCAATTTCCAGAAAAAAAAACTGAGGCCTGGTCCACTGTAGGTTAGTATGACTTTGTTATTATTTTTTCAGTGAATTATATGATTGCTCTATCACTGTCTTCAATAAGAGAGAACCTAGGATACTGGAAATAAGCCAACATAATCACAATTGTCAATTCAATTTTTAAAAAATTAACATCGAGACTGAACTAGTTATTTATCCTAGCATAGTATTAAAGAAAAATATCTTGTCCATTTTTCAATATTTCCTATCTGCCTTTGAATATTTATTCATCCAAATGTAGCTTTCATGTTCTCTAAGCTCCTCTATAAAGCCATTTCTTTCTACAACACATGATCTGAATTTTATCTGCAGACACTTGGGGAGTTTGTGAAACATGAATATGACAATAGTCAAAAGAGAATAAGAAATTCATTTCAAAAGTGATTTGTAACCTTTCCCTCTTCCCCATCTCTAAATACCACTGTTCTCCTCTTGCTGCTAGTGCCGGGCATTTATTCTCTATTTCTCATTTTGCCTACTAATAGAACAGGGAAGAATCTAAAAGAATAGGCCATGTCTGAGATCAGCTGGTTCCCACCCTATGGAGACCCCGTCTCGCCCACGCAAGTAGCACTCTGTAACCTTATTTCCACTGACATTTTTTTTCTTTTCCATCCTAGAAAAACTGGGCACTAGAAAGCATGTACACCCCCAGGATCTTGAATTTACCCAACCAGGCCTTACTCGGCAGCTCAGTGTCTTAACGACCCTGGCAAAATGACATGGGTTATATTTTCACATGGATGAACTGTTCCTAAACAATTTCTCCAGTGTGTGAGGCACAAACAGGCTTTTCTTCAACATCAGGCATGCATGTCTTCCCCGCCTCTTGCTTTTTAACAAACATATGTATTGTGGACAGTGCAAGAGAAATTCTATTCCCCATTAATGTTTGAGTTTCCCTCCTACCCACCCCTTTTCCAGCCCCTTTCAGATGTCTCTCTCTCTCGACATTTGAAGATAGTAGAAAAGGGGAGGATGTCTTCTTTGTGTGTGTGTGTGTGTGTGTGCGCGCGCGCACGCGTGACTGTGGAGATGGATAAAATTGTGTGGCCAATTTGTGTTCCCCTGAGCTCTTTCTACCTAGGAATCTGGAGCAAGAAGGATTATTAGTTATCATATTCATCTTGGCACTTAAAAAAATCTGTGCTTTCCTCCTCCCTGGAAAAGGCAATCACTGTTTGGGGTCATTCCGTTTCATGAGATTCCAAGTTTGGGGCTAAAAGTGGGGTCCATTATAAATTAAAATCCTAGATATAACTGTCTTGGTTCATTTCTGCTGCTATAAGAAAATACCTAAGCCTGGGGAATTTACAAATAACAGAAATTTATTTCTCACAGTCCTGGAGAATGAGAAATTCAAGATCAAGGTACCAGCAGGTTTGGTGTCTGGCAATAGCTCAGTCTCTGCTTCCAAGATGGCACTTTGTTGTTGCATCCTCTGGAGGGAACAAACGCTGTGTCCTAGCATGGGAGAAGGTGGAAAGTCAAAAGAAATGAAAGTGGCAAACAGTTTCCTCATGCCTCTTTTCTAAGGGAGCTAATTCCATTCAGGAAAGCTTCACCCTCTTGACTTAATCACCTCCTAAAAGCCCCACCTCTTAATACTGTCCCACTGGTGACTAAGTTTCAACATATAAATTTTGAGGCACACATTTTGATCACAGCAATAACTGAACTATAATTGTTGCCAGCTCTATTTCCAAAAAAAGAATGGCATTCCCAAATAATTTGTTTCTACTACTTGGTATCTAAGTAATATAATATCCTATACTACACTATTGCACATAATAGGCAATCAATAAATATTGCTGAATGAATGAATAAATGAATGAAGAATCAGACCAATAGGAATTCCATTTTTTCTTATTTATTTTTATTCATACCCTCTGATGATTTCTTATAAATTCAAGTAACTCCAAAACAGTACTACCTGGAAAAAAGTTTTTCACTTCTTTATAGAAAACGATAGTGTAAAGTATGTCCCAAAGAATCAGGTTGTTTACTCCTAAAAGCAATGAAAAAGAAAATTTTCCCATGATGTCACATAAACACTGTGCTTCAAAACATCATCAATCAGATGCTGATGAGAGCACACACTTGACGTTATGACTTGGCTGTCGTTCAGTAGCTCTGTTCACAGACTCCGCCATCCAGAGATTTTTTTCCTAATTTCAACATGATCAATGATAGGAAACTGGTCCACAGAATCATTGATCTGAATGGAAAGGAAAAAATAGCTGTCAACTATATGAGGTAAGTTATCTATTTCTTCTCCCAAAGTCATTTTATGAAAAGACTAAAGGATCACAACAGGCCCATCTCTCAAAAATAAATTAAAAGGTGTGAAGCTCAAGTGACGATATACTAGAAAAAGTCTTAAGAAATCTGCTTTCTTTCTTTGAGACTATACTACAGTCACCAGTGTGTTCTGTTTGAATTGTGTCTGGGGTTTATATTCTGAATATAGACATTTGCTTCTGTTTTAAAACAATCTGCAGTTAGGCTTCCCAGCATCAGTTTAATGACACAAATTGTATGACTCTCTGAGTGCCTGGAACATTGGGAGGTGCTTTAATACCAGTTGTGAAAAAGAAGAAAATATCACATTTTTGTTGGCTCAAAACAAAGAAATGCCTTAGTGAGACCTTCTGTTTTCTCAATACCCATCCCTACCCGTGAGAGATTTGCTAACTTTTCCAGAAAAAGTGTGAGCACAATCTAATTCCTTCTTGATGATAAAAGCAAAACAATTGCTGAAAGCCAAGATAATGACTAGACCACTCAAGAAGCCAATGAATCCTTCATCACACTTTTCAAAACAAAGGGGTACAGTATGTCTGGGGGGCCACATAAAAGATCAGAGAAGAACCTCTGAGGTATCAGTCCTGAAACATGAAGATAAGAGAAAAAGACAATTTTAATATTTACTTCAGTTCTAATAGTTTGCTAGATGCTTCCTTTTTTTTAATAACATGAATTTGAGGCTCGACTTCACTCAACCAGGTAGTTACAAATTGTCACAGGAGTTCAGAAGTTGGTGTGATGGTAGCAACTGCTTATCAATATCTCTGAACTTGACAGATAGCTCTTAGTCAAGATGGCCAGAAGGCTGATACTGAATCAATGAAAGAATGCAGCAGTCGTTTTGATGAGAGTGACAAAAAGTCAAAGGACAGTAACACAGGTGACTTGATTTACTCTGCCCTCTCCCATCCCCAGTAACCTCAAAATATCCCCAGAGCACTCCTTGCAAAGTGAGAGGGAAATTGCTCACTGCCTGAGATCACTGTCACCCAGTTCTCTAACAAAGCCACACAGACCATCATGCAGTGACTTCAATAATTTTGCATGGTGGATGGCAACATGGCCAGTCCCTACAGAAATGACTTCTGAGGAGGTCTCACAGCCAGGAGGACAGAGAAAGCAGGTGCTTAGGCCCTTCCTCCATAATGCCTACAGGTAGGCACCCACTAGGATGTCAGAATAACTCAGAAGCCCCTCTTGAAAAATTCATCCCATGGTCCTGTCTCCTCATCTCTAAAATAATGACCAGACCTTTAGGTTATAAATGCTGAGTAGCTTACGTGTGAAGTCACCAGCAACAGGAATTTAAGTACCATACAGTTTCATTTCCTTTCAAAAGTCACAAATAACTGTATAACAATCAAGCCTGGAAAATATTCTGGCAAAATTTTTAAAAGCATTAATGAATGACCTTAAACATTTTAGCAAGATATTTATTTAAAGTCATCACCCTATGGGCCGGCCCGGTGGCGCACTGGAGAGTGCGCCGCTTGGGAGCACGGTGGCACCGAGGGTTCAGATCCCATGTGGAGACCGGTTCCCGCTCACTGGCTGAGCGTGGTGCGGGCACGACACTGAGGGTTGCGATCCCATTACCGGTCAGTAAAAATGACAAAAAGGAAAAAATAAATAAATAAATAAAGTCATCACCCTAGGATACTCCAGCATATGAAAAATTGGGCGAGTTCCTTTTTAGGTGTGAGATACTCTCTTCAATATTCTGCATATTAGTCAGTCTTCGAGTACAAATGCGGCTTTTGGAAGTGACCAAACATCATTAAGTATCAATCATGTAAATGGCGTGGGTGGTGAAAGTGGGCAGTACAAATTTAGATCAAAAATGATGTGTGACTATAAATATAAGAAGACCGATTTTCCTTTGCTGGTCACAAGCCAAGCCTGCAATTCCAAGGTTGAAGCTATGGATGAGAGGGTGATCTGACAGGGACAGCTGTCATCCGTCATCTTGTTGACCTTCGAGGTTAATTCACCTGATCTAGCTGGCTGACTAAGGGTCATCTCCATCTGCCCTCACTACCCCATGGGCATCCCTTTTGAAACTCCTTGAATGATACTAAAAAAAGGAGAAGAGAGCCCTTCTTTCATCAGGAATGGATATTCATTCTTTCTACGAATGTTAATTGAGCTTGTTCTATATATCAAACATTGTCCAGGATACATAAAACAAGACAGATCAGACTCCTATAAGAACACAGAGAATAAAAGGGAAATGAAATCAACAAAAATTTTAAATGCTAATAAATGCAGTGAAGAAAAAAGTGGGGGCATCAGATAAAGTCATTACATTAGGAAGTTAGAGCAGGCCTCTCTCTGAGAAGGGACCATTTCCACTAGAACTTGAATGATGAAACCTTGCCAGCCATGAGGAAATTATGGAGAGGATTTCCAGGTTGAAGGAAGAGTGAACCTAAAAGTCCTAAGATAGGATGAGCCAGCACTTGGGTGGGAGGGGGGGGGGTAGAAGGGGGGGGGGGGGGGGTAGAAGGGGAGGAAGGGTCATGTGCCATTTGGCTAAGTATAATACAAGCAAGACCCATTACATATCCAAGCAGGTGTATTCTCCTGCCATAAGCATCAAATCATTGGAGTTTCCAAAATGTTTTCACCAAAAGCAACGTCTGAGCAGCAATAGGTACGGACTTTTGCAAGGTGACAATTTGGAAAGAGATAACACTCCCATGGACAGAAATGTTCTCAGGTGTTCACGTGTTCAAAAGGACACAGAGTTACACCAATGGAAGTTTAACACGTTTTTGAAGAAGATGATAGTGGCCAGTATTTAATTTGGGTTTTTTTTTTCTAGGCCTATACATTTGCTTCCTGCTCAGGCAAGCTTGAGAAGACAGGATCAAGGGAGTTTTGTGGTCCAGTGAGCAAAGAATGGGAAAATCAGAAAGATTTTTGAGTTATAATCCCAGTTGAGCTACCAGGTGACCTTTAGGCAAGTCATTCGACCTCCCTGTGCCTCATGCTCCCAGCTGGAAAATTGGATAAGACCAGCAGGATATCACTGAAAACCAGATGCTGCATCGAATCCAAGCTTTCCCAGCTAAATAAATTACCACCAAAGCGGGGAGGGGATTCCAATCTATCGGCCCATGTGAAATGCCCAATTAACGGCATTAGGTCACTCTTTATATTTAAATTTCTCCTTTTTCATCAAAAAAATTAATAAAAGGAATAGCTCAAACATGAGCAGTATTTCCTGGGATATTTAGAAGTGTCACTCTGGCTTGCATTGACTTTGCCATAGCATATTTGTAGGTTAATAATTGTTACAATCCCAGTCTTGCCTCATTGCACCTTCCCATGGCAAGTCACGCCAGTGTCAATGACACATGGCTAGAACAACAAAGAGAAGGTCAAAACAGGAGTTTATTTCCCCATTTTTTTAAACAAAAGAAACTAGCAGTTTCTATATGAAACAGGACAATGACGTTTTGTGTCTAGGTATTAATAAGATATTTAAATGGAGAGCAAAAATTTCAACGCTCATTAGAATGTTTTGTCAATGCCAATATTAAACAATTTTTTGCTAATAAAGACTAATTCAAGACACAGAAAATATTTAAAACTGGATTTTTTTTTTCAGTTTAAATTAAAACACCTTTATTTAGTCTCATGGGGAAAAAACTATATTCATTCAAGTTCAGTTATCTACTTTACTGAATAGAAGAATGTTGATTAGGAAATGAACTACTTTCCCCCATGATGAAGTTAATTTGGGGGTATATTTGAGAAGTAGAAACTTTCTAATTCTTTAACTTGAAATTGGGCCACAGGTGGTATCACAAGACTAGAGATACTATCTACATGTAGACCTGCTGAGCACAGGTGGACAGCATTTATATGCAATAAATATCTGCATATTCGGCAATATCCAGGTGTCTAGCTTAGTTTTTTATTTCCACTTGGATATTTATGATTGTTGTCTGAACATACGTAGAAAGAAAAGTAATTAAGCTAGCTGAATACATTAAAATATTACTGTGGGTGTCAGCATATGCCTGAGATTATACATATAGAATTTATGTGGAATAAAAAAGCACTTATGAAAACCCCATTAAGTGCTCTCCACTCTAAAATTTGAGACACAAAAGGCTCTTTCCTCTGGGAGACTTTGGTAGAAGCAATGACACCTTGTTGGTTTGGAACGCCTGTGAATAAACCAACTTTTGTGTGGTTGCTTTTCTTTTATCTCATGAAGTGATGCTCCAGGCAGTTGTGATGCTTGTTTTGTTTTGTTTTTTAATTAATTAGCACAGGCTGTTCCTTGGCCTTAATTTTGATAAAAAGCTGCTTTTTTTTTTTTTTTTTTTTTTTTTGCCTAAGAGCAAATTTTTATTTCCTTCAAAACCCATTGACAATACAGATGATGGATAAGTGGCTGAAGTACATGTAGTTGAGGGACCTTGGTCAGGTTGCCTAATAACACTGAGACTCACTGTCACGCACCTATAAAATGCTGAACGTAATAACACCTATCTTGAAAGGCTGGAGTAAGGAACAACAAAATAAAAGTGTTTTGTCAGTTATCCTATGCTATGGGAATGTTACTTATTATTCTAGACTGTTGTTTATCCTCATGAGTTTGCCTTAGGGAGTTGCCCAGACAATAGCTCTTCATCCCCCTCTATGGATAACCTAGTAGGCGCCTGACTGGACCTGAATCAGTTACTCTGGGTGAACCATTTCCTCAGATGTCCCAGCCTTAGAGAGCTAGCTGAGGGACCACGGGAACCACATAGGGTCATAGCAGCCTGTGCATATATTAGCCACATCCCATCACCCCTCAACCTGTAATTATTAGCTACCATCCCACATTCAGGAAACCACAGCAATAAGTAACCGGCATGATTAAATATGTACAAGATCAAGTCATGTATATTTTCTCTTCTTCATTTTCAGTGGGGTAATGGGGCATTATCTGTTTTGTTCTTAAGCATGGATAGAGATTTGGAACAAATCTGCTTCCCCCCAAAGTAATGATAATAATTAAGTGAGAAAGAGTGAGAGGGAGAGAGAAAGAGTAAGTCAACTTTTGGAAGAGGAACAGTAAGGAAAGAGAAAAGCCAACCCCAGTGAAATCATGAACAGGTGCATGAAGAAGTGCACATTTGAAATCCTGTATGGAAATATACAAATCAATGTCAATCATCTTCAGGAATCAAAGACACTCTCATTAATTGTCTATCATTCAGCACTATCAATGGTGCTTTAGGATAGAGACTCATGATGTAACCAACACCCCTTATAGGAAGATAAGTTTTAAAGATCTTTTGAATAGAGGCTCTAAACACTAATATATCTAAGATTTTAACAATCAGAAATTTAGTCAAGGCCTGTAAGGAAAAAGTGAGTATGTTCTACTTTATTATGTAGCTAGATGAGCTTTTACACCATTTTTCTTCTCCTATATTGAGGTGTTATCTTTTTTTTTTTTTTAATTATCATAGCTTTTTCTGTTTTCTTGGGTCTGAACTCATTATCACAGCATTTATGTGCTAGCCAGACTTAGAGCTGTGGTAAATACACACACAATGCTAAACACACAATTCATTTTCAGTGGATAATCTTTAAAATAAGTGGAATATGGAAATGTCATTACAAGGAAAATTTCTGTATAACATATGAATTTTAAACTCTCAGCCTGGCAACACTCGATAGAACGTAGATTCAACAGAGTGAAGAGGTGTGGATATTTCTTTGAAACATGTGAGTGTGGATACTGATGTGAACCATATATTTTTTCAGGTATTATGTTCATAAGCTGCCCAAAAATCTGGCTTAAAAACCTCATTAAACCAGCTATTTAATAACAACACTTAGAGGATAAGATCAATCTTTTCCTTCTCTTTTATAACTAATAATTCCTCAAAGTATCTTGCCCATGTGCACATCCCTAGTCATAGGGTTACCCATAAAAAGATATGATAAAACTTAAGAAATTCCTCTCATGCTTTGTTCAGTTAGCATCAAAAGCCTTGAGACGTTTCCCCTCACCCCACACTCCCATAACGGTGCCAGAAAAGAATAATGTTTTCCAGTTGGCATGTCTACAAACTTCTGGAATTTAGCTGAAAGCATATTATACGTTTTACTATATAAAAAGATTTTGATGAGATAGTATAAAGTATTCAGTGGTGCCCATTACAGCCTCTTAGGTTAATAATATGCACTTGAAGCCTTCCAAAGTAATAATTGACATTTTATGCAATAGATTATGATGGATCTTAAAGCCTGCATGGTCTATTGGGTTGATAAGAAGGGTATTTGCAAAACAAAAGCAACTGGTTTTCTTTAGTAAGAATTCATATTAGCTGGTTTATATCTCATACATCCTTAATTATTAATGTAAGCCTGTGTTGCCAAGTTGATCACTCATTAACTCAAAATAAGTATTGAAATAAGTCAAGTAAAGTTCATAAATGCAAAACACCCAGAATTAAAACACACAGTGGAAATAAGTGGAGAGAAACACAGCATTAGCCTGTAAAATTTGGTCAGCTTCAATGGCAAAGCTTCTAAAACTACTTTATTTCACAGGTAGATACTAATTAGGCAACTAGAATCAGCAGTAGATATTAGCTATGGTACCTAAAACTCAACCTCATATATTACTTTTGATACATTATGGCATCTCACATTTTTCTAAAGCAGTTCATTTATTTGGATGCTTGCCAAGTTCTCTGAACTTTACCTAGCACTTAAATGTAGCTTTAAACTGTGACTTACGTTCCTTAATACATATTCCAAAATTTAGGGTTTTGGCTACTGCTCATTTGTGCTGACTCATATTCGATGTTCAGTCCACAATGGCAATATTATTTTCTTACCTACTTAAAAGAAACCCAATTATTTATCACGTTATACAAAAGTACTTCAAAAAGGTCATGGAAAGATCCGTATTATCTCTTAATTCTATTTTAACTCGAACTTCTTGAAGTACCCTCATATTTGTATATTTGTTCATTAGAACATTGCCCTAATTTCTAAAATTCTCTAACATAATATGTTGTTCTAGATTTTCATTTCAATTCTATTCCTGGTCCCATTTGTCGAGAAGAGGCAATCTGCCTTTTTGCCTTCCACTACCCCTGCCTCCCCCATGCACAAATTCTTACAAATGCAACTGGAGCTTTCTATTTTTTGTTGTTGTTGTTGTTGTTGTTGTTGTTTTGGTGAAAGAGAATTTAAATATGACACCCCAGTTAGACTAACTATGATCAAAAAGACAGAATAAAAAATGTTGGCAAGAATGTGGAGAAAGGGGAACCCTCCTACACTATTGGTGGGACTGTAAATTGGTGCAGCCTTATGGAAAATGGTATGGAGGTTCCTCAAACAATTACAGATAGATCTACCATACGACCCAGCTATTCCACTGCTGGGTATATACCCAGAGGAATGGAAATCATCATGTTAAAGGGATACCTGCGCTCCTATGTTCATCACAGCTCTATTTACAATAGCCAAGAGTTAGAACCAACCTAAATGTCCATCATTGAATGGAAAATGTGGTATATTTACACAATGGAATACTACTCTGCCATAAAAAAGAAATAAATACTGCCATTCACAGAAACATGAATTTAGAAAAAAATTTGTTAAGTGAAATAAGCCAGGTATGCAGAAAGAGAAATACCACATGTCCTCACTCATAACTGCAAGTTAAAAAATAAACAAATAAATAAAAAAATAAAGACACAACAATCACAATAATATATTGAACTTTGAAAAGGAGAGAACAAAATTGAGGTTACCAGAGGCGGGAAAGGGGAGAGGGAGGGAAACAAGGAAGGAATTGGTAAAGGGCCATGAAAATCGATGACATTGTAAAGTGCTGAATATACTAATTATCCTGATTTGAGCATCACATACTGCACACAGGTATTGATATTCAATGCCACCCGGAGGGAAACAAGGAAGGAATTGGTAAAGGGCCATGAAAATCGATGACATTGTAAAGTGCTGAATATACTAATTATCCTGATTTGAGCATCACATACTGCACACAGGTATTGATATTCAATGCCACCCCACAGACATGTTCCAACAACCATGTTTCAATAAAAAAGATAATAATAGAAAAAAAATATGAAACATTTCACTTGGCCTGGATTCTGCCACCACCAAAAGATGCATTATATACTTCAAGTCTGCGATATTGCTAACTTTCAGCACTTTGGGCATAGCAATGAAAATCAAAGCCCACTGCGCAGTCTGTTTCCCCAGCTGTCCAACAATCTGGACATCTCCACCTGGGCATACCAGTGGCATCTCAAACCCAAATATCTGGAATGGATCCCTTGTCTCCTCATCCTACTTGTCCCACTTGGTGTTACCCACACCTCGGTGAATGGTGCCACCAGCTCCCCATTGTATCGGATGAAAACAGGATAGAATCATCCATGTCTTCCGACATTCAATCAGCCATGGTTCGTACGATCTCTTGACCCTCTCCCTCGTCTCTAGCCTTCTTGCTCCAGCTTCTCAGTTCAGACCTGCTCCTGTCTCCCTGATTCCCATGCGAGCCTCTGCTTCCAGTCTTGCTGAATTCCAGCCAACCCTTCTGCAGCTGCCAGAATGAACTTTTCACATGGAAATGTGTGTATGTCACTTCCAATATGCATCCTTCAGTGCCCTCCTGGTGCCATCATCATAAAAAACAAATTCCTTGATGGCACAAGAGGCTCAACAAAATTGGCTTTTACCTGACCCTCTGTCAGCTCTGACAACAGTCCCATGCCCCCTCCAGTTTTTCATGGCTTGCATTCTAACCCTTTAGATTCACAGTACATTCTCACAACTCTTCTGTCACATACGGTGTTTTATCTTCTTGGAATGTTCTTATGCTCCTTCACCTAATTAATTCTATTTGTCCTTAGAAATTCATCTCAGACATCCCTTCCTTTTAGAAAGCTTTCCTGACTTGGCCCCAGTGACGGAGAATGGTACCTCCAGCGCTCCTTCTACTTACCCTCTAGCATTTTCATTCATTCTTTGTAATTAAAACTGTACAATAAGTGTTTCACTTCTTAGGATTGTATCTTCATTTGCCTGTCCTCATGCACCCCCACATAATCGAACTATAACTCATCCCAGTTGAGAACACTGACCAACAAGTCTTGACATGTAACACCTAGCATGGTTTCTCTCACGCTGTAGTTGCTCAGTAAATGCTTGTTATGGAGACTAATGAAGGAATCGACTAATTTTTGACTATGTACAAAATTCTTTTCTTATTCTTTCTTTTTCTTTCTTTCTTTCTTTCTTTTTTTTTTTTTTTTTTTTTTTTTTTTTTGTTTTTTTTTTTTTTTTTTTTTTTTTTTTTTTTTTTTTTTTTTTTTTTTTTTTTTTGCCTCTTTTTCCACAAGGGCTTTTTAGTGACCAGCTGTATTACATGTCACTCTCCATTTTATTTGGCCAATTCTTCAAAAGAGAAGCAGAAAATAGTGAGAAGCTGAAAAAGAAAAAAAGGAGACTGAGGTAACCACAAATCATCTACCAGCTTTATGTTGCTTTAGGAAATAATGGACCTTCAAAGACGGTATATAGTTGTATCATCGTAGCTTCACATTCCAAAACCTGTGACATTGGGTTCAGCTTCTCAGTTGGAAGAAATAGGCAGGAGCCTATGCCACACCATGTGAAGGGTTCTGTCAAATACCTTACCTGTTGACAAATGTCCCAGCACTAGGTGTCCTCTGTTTGCACCTGCAGACCCACCCTCCACCCTTCTCCACTTGCATTATGTATATAGTCCCTTATGCACTTGCTTCCAGCTGGATTCACACAGTGGGAGCCCCAAGAAGACATGGAAGAGAATAAGGAAAAGGGAAGATTCTCGGTCCTCAGGCTCCCTTCCTATGAGGTCATCTCGGGTGGGCTGTTTATTAGACTGAAGGTCGCTGCCCCTGACAAGCCACCTCCTCAGCATGCCTCACTCCTTGTGGGCCCTGGTAATGGCTTTTTCCCCTCCCTTCTTCAAGCGTAAGGGTAGTTGTGATGTAATAACAGATCACAAACTCCAGGTTACTTCAGTCTACCTGGTGGTTATCTTCCACCCCACCCATGGCTTTCTAAATAGACCCTTTGTAAATAAACTTCAAACTACTGTCCATCAAACATGCCTTCTGTTTCCCATGGAGTCTCTGGCTAATATACCACCCTTCTCCTTAGTCCTTAAATGATTCATTATATCATTAATGTCATCGTTGGAATTATGCACTAAATTGAAGCAATAATTCTCGGGGGACGAAGGCAAAATACGGGTGTGTATTAACTAATTAGGATTCATTGGTTCTATTAATAGATGTGATACATTTCCTGGGGAAAATGGGATTCTGTACAACCGAGAAGGAAGCACCCAGATTGCTCCTTCCTTAGGTATAAGATACTAAGAATCAAGTGGCTACAGAGCTTGCTGGGAATTTAGGATGGAAGAGGATGAGATGAGAGACAGACATACCAGAAGTAGATATCCCATGTGTGTGTGTGCACGTGTGTATCTGGTGCTATTATTAGAGAAAGAAATGTTTTTTACAACATGCAAAGGCTTTAGGCTGAGCAGTTACTCTCCACACCTGAGTTGATTCTGCTGCACACACACTATGCAAGTTTTCCCAATTCCAAGCCCGCAGCTGGTGCTGCCTTCCTGTGTCGCTGATGTTCTGCACACTCAGTGAGACTACCTGAGGCCTCAGACACTTTCATCCACTCTCAGAAGGACAGTCCCTGGCCTGGGGACAAGACAGAGTTTTCCAGATTTTATAAACATCAGTTTGCTCTGGCCTGACCCAGCGGTTTAGTGTGAACTTCTTCCTCTGTCCTATTTCCAGGAACAAAGTGTGGTCTGATCCAAGGACTCGATTGGAAGCTCCTTGTGGCAAGAATCGGGCTGTGTAGAGCCTCGCATTTTTAGTTTATGAAAATTATCTTTATTTTTTATTTTATTTTATTTTATTTTTTTTTGTCTTTTGTCTTTTTCCGTGTCCGGCAATGGATCGCAACCCTCAGTGTCGCGCCCGTACCGGACCGGGGACCGGCAACGGGATTGCAACCCTCGGTGTTGCTCCCGTGCCTCGCTCAGCCAGTGAGCGGGAACCGGTCTGTATGTGGGATCCGAACCCTCGGGCGGGAGCGCCGCCGCGCTTCCCAAGCAGCGCACTATCCAGTGCGCCACCGGGCTGGCCCAAATTATCTTTATTTTTAATTGGGCAAGGAAGGAAAGAAGAAAAGGAAGGTGATTGGGAGGGAGGAAACATGCTCAATATGAGCATTTTAAAGCCTGAATTCTAAACCCAGTTCTGTTTCTTTCTTTGACATTAGTCAATGGTACTTACATTCTCCTTCTGTGAAATAAAACAGTAACTCCCTTATAGGCTTGTTGTAGGTATTAATGTTCATCTCTTTTTTTTCATTTCAAGCATCTTCCAACTCAAAAATTCAAGGTGACCTTTTAAAGAAAGATTATTCCTCATTGCAGTCTCAGTACTAGATTTCTGCTTATCCAGGAATTTGCAGATTTACTTGCTCCACCCACCCCCAATGTCTGATAATCCATGAAAACCAATGTATGATATTGTTGTGTGAAACTGAGCTCTGTCTAAAGTCTACTGATACAAATCTTCATAGGCCAAGGAGTGTCTTTATAAAGCATCTTCAGTTTAACTAAGCTCTTCTGACAACTGACACTGCAGAAGTGAGCATTTTCATTTCTTCTGAGCAGAGACCTTAGAGTCATCCAAAAAGCAAGTGTTCTTCTGTGAGCCCCACAAGAAATATCAGAGTAGAAGATGACCACTCAGTCAACATTAAGTTGCTCTTTGAAGATACTGCCAACAAGGGTATAAATTGTATTGGTGGTTTTTGTGAGTTGGACTATAATCAACTGAGCTCCTGACTCAAACCACCAACTCATTTCACATAATTGACTGCACAGCCCTCAGTCTGCAATAACATTTTTTTCCAAGACTTACCTCTTAGGTATAGGTGGGATTTGAATCAGTGCCCTTGGGGCAATAGGCTTCAAAGTACATCATTAATGACTGCTGCATTCCATTCACACTAGATAAAGCCTGTGGGCTGGTGAAAAATCCACAGGTTCTGTCTATCTGGGTTGGCACCAATGTTGAGCCAAGCTTAGGCTAGCCAGTTCAACTTGCCTCAAGCCACAAGTCTGTCTTTAGGGAAAACATTTGGAAGGGGAACTTACACATAGGAGGAAGCCACAAGTATCCCAGAAAAGGTAGAAGTGAATGCAGCAAGAAACAATAAATTTAAAAGTCTTTTACTGGTTTTATATTTAGGGTACGTTTGCTCTATCAAACCCTCTCTATAATAAATATGTTGGAATAGTGCTTCATCATTCAAAAATGGTGCAATTGACAAGATGATTTCTTCTCTTAATGTCTAGAAGTTTTCAGGAGAACAAGATCACTGTACACATCTGAGTAGGTTAAATGTGTTGTATTTACATTATATAAGAATTAATCAGGCAAAATGAAAGATCTGCCACTATCAATAAAAGAATTGGTCATTATTATTCGACAATATCAAGTCCTTGAGTAATCTACTAGTGTTAAGAGACAACAAATCAATTCTAAATGACAAGATCTGTCTTTTTTTATTAAGTATTTTTTCTTATGTTTATATGATTTAAATTAGTACATTACTATTTTTTTCCATTTTGAACACATCTGACAGTAGTCGATACCTAAGAGCAGTTTTTTTAAGCAGTGATTTGGGTGTTCCCTTGATGAATCTTTGGACTGTTCACAACTTGGATTTAATTTCACATTCAGCTCTACTGTAAACAACCACAGATAGCCAAAGGGCTTTTATGAGTTTCTTTTTGAAATGTTTTATCAAAAAATTTTCAAAACTCTAATTCAAACAGATTTTGATCTGTTTTGATGATTGAGGTTTGTTCTCAGTAATTGCATATGAATTAAGGCAAACCGTGACTCATAACTTCTTAGTCACCCTGAATTTTTCTAGGAAAAAAATATATAATGAGAGAAAAATCTTACTTTTATTTACTTTTTTTTTTTTTAATTTATTTTTTTTTTTAAAAGATGACCGGTAAGGGGATCTTAACCCTTGACTTGGTGTTGTCAGCACCACGCTCAGCCAGTGAGCGAACCGGCCATCCCTATGTGGGATCCGAACCCGGGGCCTTGGTGTTATCAGCACCGCACTCTACCGAGTGAGCCACGGGCCGGCCCGAAAAATCTTACTTTTAAATACCCCCATATTAAGTAAAAATGAGAACATCAAAATAATGACCAAAAATAAAAAGTAATTGTTAAAAAGAAAAACCTCATTTTAATAATACTTTCTAATGATCTGTTAACCCCATTTTCTTCTACCAATTCTCTATCATCCATAGCCCTTCTGATTTTCAAACCTGATATTTTTGCCTTGTAAATTCAAATTCTGAATGAACTGTCCATGTCTTTGACTCCTGGAATATTCAATTGGTAATATTCTAACAAAATGTTCCATTGCCCAGAGAAAAGAAACAGACTTGATTTAATCCCTTTGCCTGCTATATGCTTTTCAACTTATTATAAATTTTGATGTATTTGAATCATTAACTGATTTTATGATATTGGATTATAGTGTTATTAGTTACATAATAAAGTGCTCAACTTGGACTTGTCATTAAAATAATCAAACTATGATGCCAAGATTAGGTTAGGAAAATGTCAGCACATATTAATTTATTTAATTTGAAAATTACATATCAGAGACCAAAGCAATTTGCAGGGTTAAATTGTCTCTGCACATATCAGATCCATGATCTTCTGGGTTCACAGATCAAGTTCCCTTCTTCCCATGCACCATGTGAAAACCGCCAAACGCTGCTTAGCTTACACAATGTATTATACACAAGAAGGTCTGCTCCTTCAGTGGGTACAAAGAAGGTAATTCAATCTTAAAGCTCTACTGCTGTCATAAGGGTTTATGACATCACCAAGACCTAGCAGCTGAATCGTAGCTTTGTCTTCCTTCTGCTAATGCACATTATTAGAGATGGACTGTCAACGTCTAAGAAGTCATTTTAACCCCTCTTTTACAAAAATTGCTGCTTATAAAAATTCCCTGAATTGTCAGGATAGTAGAACAAAATGACTGCTAGTCTTCTAATAACTCTACCAATGGAGGAAGGGACAACCCTTACTGTTAACTCTCAGAAGTCACATACAATCGTGCTTTTCATTTCTAGACCTCAAAAGCTCTTACAAGTTAGTGAACATTTTAAGATCACCTCCCTTTGCCCAACCCTGAAGACCCAGCCTAAGTCCTGCTTCCTGGAAGAAAGCAGTGTAGGCATAAGAGAAAGAATGTGAGGTTGGAGTTAGAGATAAAATGGTTCAAATGCTGTTTACACCACCTACTAGCCAAGGTCAATGTTAAAGGCCTCTGTTCCTTCCCTCTGCCACTGTGTGGGAATTAAGGGCTTTGGTTGAGAAAGGCCTTGTCCATTGTTCAAGGGATGATCCTTGATCATTTAAGCCAGTAAGCATAAAGCCAAAGGCATGGTGTATTTTAGGGGTGGACATGACCCAGGCCTGAGTCAATTAGCATGTAGCTTTCTTAAAGCCACAGAGATTGATTCAGAAGTGGACACGTGACCTAAGTTTGTTCCATCTTAGTGAAGCATAAGCATTTCATGCACTGTTTTCTTCTTCTAAAGAATGTGTACGGGTCAGAGGCTTAAACCTGCTGCAGCTACTGTAAGATAAGCCACTGGAATACAAAGCCAAAATAAGGAGAAAGGCTGAACTTAAAGAATCTCAGAGCAAATGAACTGAAGTCCCAATCAAGCCATAACTGAAGCTTCACCTACCTCGGTCCTTTCCAATTACATGAGCTAATTGCATGTGTTATTTAAGACAGTTGGAGTTGGTTTTCCTGTTGCTTGCAATCAACAAAGTACCCAAACTGATTCACTAGCCCCATAATCTTCAGCCTTAGTGTATCTGTAAAACGAAAATATTGACAACTACCTCGTAAAGCATGTTTGAGGATTTAATGAAACAGCACACGTGAAATATCTGGCACATGGTGCCCATAAACAGTATCTCTTTTCCCAAGAGTGGCCCGAGAGATGTATTCACTTTCCAAACTGTTAAAGCAGTCATCCATACTCTACACATTTACCATTCTGCACAGACACTTTGATTTTTGCTGTTAATCATTTATGGATTGTTAACTTGGGGTAGGGGTTGGCTTTCAATAATCCATTTGATAACCAAAAGACAACCACAGATTCTTTTCACCAGAAAATATATATATATACAGATTTGCCACATTACATTGATAAGAAAACAGCCACCGTCATATACAGGAGGCATGTCTATAGTTAAAAGACCAAACAATTTGATGAAACTCTTTCATTTCATATCAATCTCCCATAAATGTTATGAGCCCTTTAAGCAGGTGACCAGCCCCTTTCACATAGCTCTGAGATTTACTTATCTAATGCTATAGTCTCTTCTCCCCTACTCAGTGCTAAAAGTTTTCTGCTACACATGTGACCCAGGTCTCCCTTGCTCACAAAACTTCCCCACCTTTGCTGACAAAAATAATTTTCATGAAAAATCTTAGCTGATTACATGAATTTTTTAAAAGACTTTGATACTAATATGTTAAGATATCAAAGGAGTTAAAGCTGCCTGATTTCAGGCACCGTGCATTTACTCCCTCTTCTTCCTGCATCCAGTTGTTGGTAAACCACTGAGTCTTACATTAACTCTCATCAGTTCAGGTTAAGAACACCTGGATTAATTTTATACCAACTGTATGAGTTAGGCTTTGCTACCTGATGAACTACCCACAATTTACTGACTTAAAACAATGATCATCTAATTAGCTCATGGTTCTATTGATCAGCAATTTGGGCTAAGCCCAACTGGTTGGTTCTTTTGGTTTCAGCTGGGCTCCTTCATGTGTCCCTGTCAGCTGTTAAATTGATTAAGGGTTGCTGAACTAGGATGGCCTCAGCTGGTACTGAGCTCTGCTCCATGTGGTCTTTCATCCTCCAGGAGTCTAGCTTGAGCTACTTCTCGTGAGAGAGAATGTAGAGTCTCTTGAGGCCTGGTCTGAGGAATGCCACAATATCACTTCTGCCACATGCTATCAATCCAGTCGAGGTACATAGCCAGTACTGATTCAAGGATCAGGACCTCTTGATGGGAAGAGTGCCAGAGTCACATTGCAAAGGAGTATGGTTATGGGGAGGAAAATAATTGTGCCCATTTTTGCAATTAATCTACCATCCTCTTTTCCTTTCTATACTATAAATCCTCAAGTGCTCTGTCGTGTTACTTGTAGTAGTAGTTGTAGTGTTTACCTTTATACTTCCCATGTAGTGTACCTCATACATACTTTACTACAAGCTCACTCACTACAGGACGTGGTGATGGTAACTGTAATTGGCATGTCCATTTATAGAAAATTTGGTCAGCCAGAAGATCTATTCGTTCATGTAGAAATAGAACCACAGGCATTATAAATGGTTAGGTTAACTGGTTAAAAAACAATACTTATCTCAGTCATTAAACAACCCTGGCTGTATAACAATTGCTGTGCTTTAAAATTTTGATGCCTACCCAGGACAATTATCAGAATATCTAAAGTTGGAGGCCTTTATGTATTTAAGAGCTCCCCAGGTGATTTTACTGCACAGTTATGTTTGAAAATGTGTATGATTGATTAACTATCAAACCACTACTCACCTAATAGAGTGTGCATCAGAATCACCTGAAGAGCTTGTTAAATACAGCTTGCTGGACTCCAAAACCCTAGCTTCTGGTTCAGTAGTTCTGTCTGGCATGGAGCCCAGGTGAAACAGAAGATGCTAGCCCAGGGACCACACTTTGAGAACTACTGTTGTAAAGAAATGTGGCATTCTGAAAATGCACTATCTCAGAGACATGTTTGTTCCTAATTTGCCAATGAGGCAGAAGTTCCTATTTCATAGACCTGCAGAAATTCCAGGAGAGGAAAAGGATGGTTTCTTTTACACCAAACAGTGTTTGGGTCCCACAACTACCGATTTTGATTAAATTGGTCTGGGCTGGGACCCAGGCATTGCATATATTAAAAGTTTTCCCAGGTTATTCTAATGTACCTCCAGGAGTGAGAACTACTAGCCCAGTAGTTTTCAAAGTGTGGTCCCAGGATTAACATAACCAGTATCATGTGAGAATATGTTAAAAATGCAAATTTTCAGGCAGCACCCCATGCCTACTGAATTAGAATTTCTGCGGATGGTGCCTTGCAGTCTGTTTTAACAGTCCTTCTGGGTAATGCTGTCAAACACTAAAGTTTGAGAACCTCCACACTAACATATTCTAACAATACAATAAAGCACTTAGTTAATGCTAAATAAGTGATACAGATTCCATGCCCCATAGGCGTCCTGAGAAAGTCACGAGCTAGGGAGACAGACCACAGAGAAGGGGTGAAATCTGAGCAGAGAAAAGATGAACCTCCAATTCTCCTACCCAATAGAAGCATGGCATCTCATGTCTATGGAGTCAGGATCTGCAGGCCTACCTGGGGAGTGAGTTGATCATATTGGAGGCTGCAGGTGGTTAGGCAGTAAAATAAAGGATCACAATTCCACATTGGATCACAGGCTGTTCCAGAATTTCAAGAATTTCAACAAGAGATGGAAGGCTGCATGATGGAACTTTTCCAAACTCCAGGCTGCTGTGGGTCAAATGTGTCCCCCAAAAGTTTATGTATTAGAAAATTAATTTCCATTGCAACAATATTAAGAGAGTGGGAAATTCAGTTTAAAAGGTGGGGGCTTTAAGAGGTGATTAGATTGTGAGGATCATTCCCTTGTGAGTGGATTGATCTATTCATGGAGTAATAGATGTGGTTCCGATGGCTTTAAAAGGAGAGCTAGTGAGCAGATTAGCTCTCTTGCTCAGCCCCTTCTCACCATGTGATACCCTGCATTGATGTAGAGAGTTCCCACCAAGAACAAGGCCCTCAACAGATGCACTCCCTGGACCATGGACTTCCCAGCCTCCAAAACAGTATAAATTTCATTGCTCTATCCATTACCCAGTTTCATGTATTCTGTTATAGGCAACAAAAACAGACTAATACACAAGCTAAGGCAGCAAATGAGCTTCAGAGCCCCAGTTACCTCCAGAGAGTTTATAATACTCATAAAAGGATCATGGGTGAAGAGGTGAATTCTCCTGCCATGGGAAAAAGAAGGAAGGAATGGCTCGATGTGAGAACATGATACTACCCCCTTTCAAAGAAAATAGATAATGCCAGGGGCACTATTTCCTTTCTTCATTCAACACAATGAGTACTTCCCATGTACCAGGGATCATGTTAGTCACTGGGAGTCCATCTGTGAACAAAGCACAATCCCTGTCCTGAAGGAACTAGTCTAGTCAGGGAGAAAGAGTCAAAGGCATCTGTAAAACATGCATTACTTTAAAGCATTTCACCATATTCAGGAAACCACACATTCATAGCAGTGTATTTAAAAGAATAATTTTGTTGAGCTTTTGGTACATGAACTCTGCCCCTCATCCCTCCTTCCCTCGGAGGTCCCCCTAGGAAGCAACAAGCAATGAAAAATTGCTACAGCGGAGAAAAGCATCATGTGTGTGCAGCTGATGCCACCCAAAGCACAGTTTTCTGGTGTTAAATGGATTGAAGATAAAATGGACTGAAGAACCTGGATGCTTGGCCAACATGAGTGTTGCTATTCTATTTCCTTAAATCCAGAAATGATGAGTTTTGCAAAAGAAACAACAAGCCAGCCCACCAGCTGTGGGACAAGGGTGGCTGAACACCCTTATGACCCAGGGTGGAGTACTGGGAAATGAAACATCACCAGACTGACCTAGATCATGTTTGGGAAGGTTAAGTCAATCCCTTCTGGCCAGGTTGCCACAGAGGAGAAGAGGACAGAGGGGGTGGAAATATAGTTTATCCACTCTAAGGATAAATCAAAATCAACCATTTAGAAGAACAGCAGTAGAACAGAGGATTAAACTACGGATACAAGCCTTTTGAAGCACAGTGACCCTGACCCATAGTAACAAGTATTCCAGTCAACATCTGGGAGTATAAAAAATCACCTTTACTCCTCCTCTCTTAGAAAGGAGGTAGTAAGGGGATACAGGGAGCTGAGTCTTACACAAGGAATGAGGGTGGTGACCCTCATGATATTTTAAATTACTTAGCCTCTGATATAAAGCTGTATCAATCCTAATACATAGGTTATTAACCCAGATACTCTTATCAAGAACTGGCGGACATCCACTTTATTTAACCACTGGATTGCTAACTTGATTGCATCCAATCTCTTGGTTTTAGATGCTATTTTCATATTGATAACTCATAAATATCCATTTCTGCTCATACTTCCACCCTGAATGCCAACCTTACATAACAAATTGTCTCAGTACTTCAGTTGGAAGTGTAACAGGCACCTCAAACTTGCTCACTCCAGATGTGACCTTGGGATTCCTACCCCTGGAGGCCGCTCATTGGTAAATGCCTGCTCTGATCAGCCACTTCCTCCAATGGCTTACCATGACACTTGCCATAGAACCCTATAAGGTTCTACATGAGTGGGATCCATGACCTCACTGATCTTAACCTCTAGCCATCTTCTCCTTGCTTAGCCCAGTCCAGCCACAGGAGCATCGTTGCTTTCCTGGAATATGTCAACATGCCCACTTTGGTTCTTCAGTCCTTCCTCTTCTTTCACTGACCCACACGGCTTCCTTCTTCACTACACTGGGTTTCAGCTCTAATGTTACATCATTAGAAAAAGCCTCCTATCTGAGAGCTCTTTCCTCAATCTTTAGTCCTTTACCCTGATTTAGTTATTTCATTATACTCACCAGCATATGACATATTCCAATTACTTTTTTATCTACTTATGGAGTGTTTCACCCAACCGGAATATAGACTCCATGACAAGGGGTTCATGTGCTTTGTTCTTGAGTCTCTAAGTGCCTTGAACAGTGGCTGGCAGATGCTTAGTAAGCACTTGCTAAATGATTCGGTGATTGGTTCACTCACTTTTTTACAAACCGGATCCATGGCAGCTGAGAATGAGTCATGAATTGGAGCAGTGCTCCTGTATGCTTCATGCAGTAGGGAACGCATGCCTCCAGCTCTGTGGATTTTACAGATGTTGAGCTTGGCCTACCACTTGCTCCATCCTTTACGTTCACTTTCCTGCCTCCCCAGTCAAGCAGTCAAAGAATGGTACCTATGTCTCTGAGCCCCTGTCCCCCAATGAGGCATGTGGTCTGGGAAATTACTGCCCTGCTGCTTCCAGATGTGAGATTCAGATTCTTCCACATGTGCGAGAGGGCATAAATGAAAAAAATGTTAGATTATCTGGGACGTTTTTGTGGTCAGTGGGAAAACCATAACACAATAGTTAAATTTGGAGCTGCCAAGGGAGTACAGGTTGAAGAACCATCATAATTCTAAGGAATAAATGTTTATTTCTACTTAAAGCAATTTGAATAAACTTTTAAAAACACTGCTAAAGACAGTTAATAAACTTGAGAAAATGGATTTAAATAAAATTTTCCAACAGTGGTTTAATTAAGGATAAAATATTGGTTCATATGGCTGCTAATTTAGGACTCATTTTAGCTTCTCATTGGAATAGTTGACAAAATTTTTGATCAGTCTAATAAAAATTCTTCTTCAGAATTTCAGGGGCTCTAAAGTGTATTCAACTCTAATTTGATAATTCAAGTTTCTATTGAAACTGGAAATAGGCATGTAAATTCATGGGTTGCCCATGTGAATGAACCTCTCCAGGAATAAACAAAAATAGTAAATTTAAAAGCACTTTCTTTTTGCCAAACACTTTCAATGCATATCTTGTCAGCCACCATGGGGTGACTCCAGTCTCACTTTTAAGACTGTACCCTTCATGCACTTCTGTCATTTGCTCAGTCTCCCATGCATAAAGAATGAGTACCAATGACACTAATCTCTGTAAGAAAGGAAAAAATAATCCCAAAGGCCTTCATTAGGTTCTCCTTCTTTTTAGACTGTCGAATCTAATCACCTCTCCCCTTCATTACTGCCTGTCAGAACACTAAGTGATAACAAGTTTGATTTTCACCAAATATATTTAAATTGTCCTCTTGACATTTCAGTAGCAAGGTTCTGAGCAGAGGCCACAGTTTTATCTACTAACACTTATATCAAAGCATGAAGTCTTATCTACAATAAGAATTGAAGATATGCATGTTCTACTTCTTTTCCCTGATATAAAGACACCCCATTTTCTCACCTGCATTTTTTTTAGCAGAGTCACATACAAGAAAAACTCATATTTTTACATGAGTCCCACATCTAAGTTTTATAAAGTCTTTTTCCTGTCATTTGCTTCCAACTCCAAAACCTAAAAACAACTTTTTTGGGATATTTTTCCTCTAAAGCAACAGCTACTTTTCCATTACATTATCTCACAATCTACTGAATCCTTTGAATTTATAGGCTGTAAGAATATCACAAAACTCTCAAAAGTATGACAAGAAATCAAGGAGACCTAGGATCATGTAGCTTCTAATTAATGGCATACTGAGCGATATTTACTGAGCACCTACTATGAGCAAGGTCCTGGAAAATGCAGTAGTAGATGTTAAAGACTGCAGAGAGTCATAAAGCAGAAAACTACTATGTTCTTATAGCATCGACCCCAGACTGGCAATAAGCAAAGATGTCATTTAGAAGGTATGACATGAGCATTAAGGAAAAAACACTAAAGGCAAAATTGCCTTTCTTACCCTTGTGGCACAGGTTTGAAAATGCCATGGGATTAGTTAGATCTTTGACTTGGGTTTTCTATAATTCTCATTCAAAACCCAAGTGTCCCTGTGTGGAGGAGAAGATGGAGCTAAGTAGCTCTAATGTCCTTGTCAATCACAATCCTACATTTCCCTAATTAGAAAGATGACCGTGAAACTGCTGAGACCTTGGAAACGGCATGGGGGCCACTCCTTTTCTCTCCCTGCCCTTCAAGGGGGGAAAGTAAAGATAGTCACTATCATGAGAATTGAAGCTTCCCAATTGCAGTCACATTTATGTCAAATTATTACCTCCCCACTATAGATTCCTGCCAGAGCCACATCGCACAAACACACACAAACACACATCCAGTTCAAGCAGCCTCAAATCTGCTACTTGAGGTTTTTTTTTTTTTTTTTTTTTTTTTTTTTAACCTATTTTGGAAACAAACAGGGTAGAGGCTGTTTCAAATAGCATACTCTCTCTAGCCATCACCTAGAGAGACACACTATATTTTTCAGTGATTGTAAAACCTAGTTCTCGGTTGCTCCTTTGTATCTTGATTTTCACAGACTTTTGATGTTCTTTCTTATCTTAAGAATAGCTCCACCTTTCCCTGGTTCATGCAAGCGTATTGAGGTCACCCAACTTCAAAGTTCCTATTGAGGTCACCCAACTTCAAAGTTCCTCTCTGTGGCTCAAATGGTGAGGTTCTCCTGTGCACAAGTGTCTTGGGATGCATACAGAAGGAGGAATAATACTCTTCTGTAAGGCAATCCAGACCAATGACAATGCTGCACTCTTTTTCTCATGAATACCAGCGGTGATTTCAGCATTGTTGAGAGCCTTGATAATGTCTCTAAAAGGCATCAGTGTTCTCTGAGATGCTTCCCAGGTATTCTGTTGCAAGATCTAAGGAGTCTCCGAACTGAATGCAGTTGCTCATAGGTGATGCCAGAAATGCTAACCAATTTCAGATACATTTCCTGGATAGCCATGGAAATTTTCTGTTTCAGGTGCATCTGAGTTAGACACAAGAATGCCTGTCCGTTCTGTACCAACTTCCCATTCCTTTCCCATTTCCTGGTTGAGATTACAACACTCAACTTCTTGCCGTTGCCTGCCTAATGACACTCATCTGTGTTTGCAAATAAATCAATATACATACAGCCATCCCGAGCTGAGGATTTCATCAATAACCCCTTTCCCTTCGATCTGGCCAAAAAGCTTTTTAAAAGTGATTCAAGAAATTGACTTCTCTGACCCTCCCCCAAACTGGACAAGTCTAAACATACAAGGCATGAAAGAAAAAAGGGATGAACGCCTCATGGAAACAGACTGCAGATGCTTAAGAGGGGGGCAAACACAGCAGAATCAGGCAAGCAAAGATGTGCTGCCTTGAAGCAGAAAAGAGAGTCACCTCAGCTGCCTGCAGGTCTAGAGCTGTGACAATGTCAGGTATTGTGGCCAAAAGGGCTCTTTCACAAGTTGTCTTAAAGTTGGAGACAGAGAGAAACTCCTTTCTCATTTCTCAAAAATGTGTCTCCTTGGCTGAAACGCAGAGATCTCCTTCCATTCATATAATCAAACCTTCACTTGTAATTAGTGTTGTTTACCTGTTTTCACAAGTTTCTGTCACCAGCTCCAAGAGACAGTCTGGTATAGTGGCTAAGTAGATTCAAATCCCAAATTCATCACTTACCAGCTGTGTGACCTTGGGTAAGTCACTGAACTTCTCTGTGCCTTAGTTCCCCATTTATAGAACAAGAATAATAAGACCAGTACCTACTTCATGCCATGGTTTGAATGCTAAATGCAATAATCAGGGTAAGGTATTTAGCACAGTGCCTGGCACATGGTAAGTGCTCAATAAATATTAGGTGCTACAATTATTCCCAAGGGAAGGACAGAAATAGTCAAAGCATGGAAAAGACAAATCATCTAAGGCAATATTAGCACACAGAGCTGCTTGCCTTGGTCCAAAGTGTCTGTCTCCTCTGGAAGCCAAACACAATCAAGGAGGAGGCTCCATCGAGGTAGAAGACACCACGAAAAGGCTCGAGGACAGCATATGTTTTCGCTGGCAGGCTGCTAACCAGCACAACCTCCGGAAAGTCATGACACCCACTTGGCGAACAGACGCTGTCTGCTTTTTGAAGACATCTTAGGAGTATAATAAATAAAATGTATTTTGTTTCCATAGTTTGAACTTGTAATTCCATTGGCCAGGAGGCTGTCAGAGGGAAGATGAGTGAGTGCTGTAAGCATTCGTTTAGCAAAGTCGAGCTGGTGAAAGAAGAGCTTCAGCAAGTAGCCTGTTTCTGAACAATAAAACACTTTTAATTGGGGCAAAGCAGTCACTTACCAAAAGGTCCTAGATCTTGGCAGGGCGTACTTCCCACAATTTGGTACCAGAAATGTTTTCCAGAGTCACCCACACACCAAAGAGACGCCACAGGTCTCAGTCTGTTCTGCGGCTATGCAAGATGGATCAACAAGGGTGGAAATTCTCAGACGGGCCAGCGTGTAAGGCAAGCACAGACACCAGGCTGGTATGAAATGGTGGGAAGCCTGGCAGGGCCCTGGGATGAATGCGAGCTTGTGGTGCTGGGCTGCGGGGCCATGGCCTTCTGAACTGGGAAAGGAAGTCAAGTGCCAGAAAGGAGCAAGCTCTTCTCGTGCCAGCAACATAGCCCCTGGCAGGGGTGCACTGTACAAGAAATGCTGTTTTGAAAGTGGTGAAGGAAATGATGCATGTGGCTTAACTGGGTGGAATTTATCACTGACCTAGAAATTAGTGGCTCAGGCAGCCGAGAAAGCAACAGTTTCAAGAACAGAATAGAGCAACTAAGTATGAGGAACAGGAGGCAAGAACTCAGAGTCAGAAGGCTGTGTTTCCCATGTGCTGATACACGGGGAATGATTATGACAGCCACAGTGGATGTTCCACATCGAAAGAGCACCAAGCTGGCACATGAGTGACGATGGAAGGTCAATCAGTCAACTTGCTGCAGGAATCCACGCATCAAGGAAGCAGATAATAAGGACAAGTGGCTACCAGTGGGACTTGAGTCGATCGTAACCTACCAGCATGAGTCACAAACACATACAATAGTATTCAACCAAAGGTGAATCTGCAGGAATGAAAATTAAACAGAGAGGGCGGCAACAGGCCACAGGAGTCAATGGACCATATCGGAGTTCAGACTTGAATCTCAGATGATACCAGTTTTGTAGACTGAATGGGAAGGGGTGCCATCTGTCCACTCAGGGTCAACTGAGCCTGTCTTGATTACAACAAAGCCGTCTCAAAACTTAGCACTCTACAGCTTTAATTTTTGTAGTCTCCTAGGGTAGAAGATTAACCTGGTGTTCCAGTTTCTCTGCTCCCTATAGACACTGTCTCACTGCTTTGCCACCTCTACCTTCCCAGCTTCCACTGTCACCTCCTCCACCACCACCCTTTTCTCCAAACCAACTTCACTGCCTCTAGCACTAGCACCTCTAGCTCCACCCCTACCACCATCCCTACCTCCCGTCATCTCCATCACAGCCTCTGTCAACTCCTGCAACACCTTCACTTCTACGGCCAATATCACTTCCTCTACCATTACTTGCTCTTCCACCACCTCCACAACCACCACCTGCCTCTGTCACCACTGCCACTACATATCTGCACAGAACCACATTCACTTCCCCATCACCTTGCCCACCACATCACCACTGCCACCACATGAGCGTATCTATAAGCCAGGAGCTAAGTACTTAATAACTTTTATTTAATTCTCACATGAACTCTATGAGGCGGGGTAGTTTTAGTCCCATTTCACAGATGAAAGTCAGAGAATTTAGACTACTTGCTCCAAATCACACTTCTTTTTTATTTTTTTTACAAAAAAGTAAAGACAGAGCCCCACCCTAGATGTGTCTAATTCCATTCTCTTATGTTCTATTGAATCGTGGACTGTTATCTCAGAAAAAGAGTAATTATAAATAGAGTAAGTATATCTTCTCCACGTGTCTGTAAGTTCACAAATGGAATTTGTTAAGTGTTAGGGGCAGAGATATAAGTATGTGGCTCGTGGATGGCTGTCTCCTTCCTGTGTCCATTATGAACTCAGCCTGTGCCTAAGACAAGCTCATCAATATGAGTCGGCCCTGGAAATAAGACAAATCTATCACCCAGGGGCTTGGGGCTATCAAAAAATCTCTGGTTCTATAATAGTTAATATAAGTTCCTTCATTTCTTTCAAACAAAATTCACTTTCTACAGTTAAACTAATGGGCATTTTGAAATGGAAGGTATATATCATAAATCAAACAAAAGATCAAAATATATATATTAGTTGTTGAAATATATCTATAAGTCCATATAACAGATAGTGAAAACAAATAGCTCATTTCTTTAATATTTAATGGTCTTACTCAATATCATTTTAGAGTATCTACTTAAATTATAGAAAGGGAAGCATCACTAGAGTTTGCTTATCCCATAATATGAACCAACTTTAGAAATTAAAAAACAAGGCAACTTATATCTTAGCTTATGGTCTCAGAATATCTTTCAAATGATAAACCATCCCCATAGTCTGTACACTAAAACCCAGGCACAGTCACCACATGAGGTAGAGGAAAGAATCTGAACTTTGGAATCAAGCAGAACTGAATTCTTATCACAATTTTGCTAGTTCTGCTATTCTGGGCAGGTTTTTTAACCCATAATTTCCCAGCTGGGGGGCTGAGGCTCATTGTGCTGCACATCAGTTACAGGTGTGCCAAGATACTGATGCCCTCAGTTGTAAGGACCGATTGGAGGTCTTGGGACCCATTGCCTCAGGCCAGTAGTAGGACTAGTAGTATCATGTTCCATGTGCACTATGACCTGAAAAAATCCACAGAAGCACTGATAACCTCCAAACTGCAGATGTTTCATTGGTTAGGTGGAATAAAAGCACCCAACTCAGAAGACTGTTAGTAGGATTCATGGGATATCACAGGAAAACTGCATGGCCCAAGAATTCACACACAGTTGGCATTCAAAAAAATTATTTTTCAGTATTAACTACTGTTTCTAGTTGACTTTTACTATAATTTTTCATATTACAATTAGCTCATCAAGAAATGAAAAGACCTGACCCTGATTGTTTAAGGTGATGAACAGATTGCACCTTCTCTGGCTATTAGCTAAATAATTATCAGTTTGGCATCTACTGTGCACAAAGCGCAGTTTGACTGGGGTGGAGGGGACATGCTCTATTGCACCATCTGCACTCCCATACCTGTGAATTCTTACCAATGTATGAAAAACATCCAAATTTACATCTCTTGACTTCACTACTGAGCAACAGACCCAAATTTTAAATTTCTTCCTAGACACAGCCACATTAATGACCCATCAGCCTCTCAACTCTTCCACATACCACCAATCCCAAACAAACCTGCTTTCTTTGTGTTCTCATTCTAACTAATGACAATGACATCCCATAAGTTGTGTTGCTCAGGAGCACATCTTCTGTCCTCACTCTTCACCACACCCTATACTCCTCTAACATGCCACCATTGCCAAATTTAAAATGTGACTTTGCAGCCCCTCCATCAAGAGAGAAAGTCTGTTTTCCATTCTTTGAATACTACTGGCTTTATGACTTGCTTTGGCAAAAAAAAAAAAAAAAAAAAAAATGGCAGAAGCATCATTGTGTGAGTTCCAACTCTTGGTTTAAGAGGACTTGCTCATTTCCACTGTCTTTTGAGGCCCTCAGACCTCCAAGTGAATAATCAACACTGCCCTGTTGAGTTATAAGACCACAGAGAACAGAGATAGGCTTCCCTGATGGATGCCATCTTAGACCACCCTGCTCCCAGCCAACCTAGCAGCGGATCACAGATCAGCACACCCAGCCACGACCATGCAAGCCCAGCCAACTTAGCAGCCAATCACAGATCAGCACACCCAGCCAAGACCATGCAAGCCCAGCCAACTTAGCAGCCAATCACAGATCAGCACACCCAGCCAAGACCATGCAAGCCCAGCCCAAACTGCTAACCCTCAGAATAATGAGCTAAATAATTGGTTGCTGTTGTAAGCCTCTAATTTATTATGGGCTGTTTATTAATCAGCAGAATCTGATACATTTATAGCTTTTGACCATGAGCTTGTGACATCCTTCCATTGAAGAGTAAACATACTAAAATCAGCCTGATATTCAAAGTACCCTACCCAGAACCAAGGTGTGTTCCCATTTAACTTTCAACATTGATCTCCCATTTTTCCACTCTTGCTCCCTCATCAAAATAAAAAGCTGTGCACCCATGTCCTACACAGTATATTCACCAAAACATGACAAGCAATCTGAATACTATCAGATTTTTTTTAATGTGTTTAGCTCTCCATTTAGACTGTGACCCAGTAAATGACATAGACTATTTTTAATATGGTGCCCAATAAGTTATTGAAGCTTCTAAACTTCAGGTGGAGCCAGAGTTTTAAGAACCTTGAAATAAAAATCACGAATTGATTCCTAGAAAATCTTGTATTTTGAGTATAAGACAGTAAACATTAGGGTAGACTGGAGACAAAGAGACCAATTAGGAAACCATTTCATTAATCCAGGAAAGAAACCAAAATGAGAGGTAAATGAGAAAAGAGGTAAAATTACCTTGACCTGAACTGAACTGGGCAAGGGAAGAAATACTAAGTTGTGGATGCTTTTTAAAAGGACCAGGGGAGGGAACCATTTGTGAAAGGCAGTAAAGGTAATTCTATATATTGTCGAAAAAAAGGAAAAAAAATGAAGAAACGAGATCATTCTAGAATTTTTGTTGTAACAAATAAATTAGTCGAGTTAAAAGGAACAACAGATTTGGTAGACACTGAGGCATTACAGGTAGCCAATGGTGAAGATGCTACATTTTATTTTAGATGTGATTTTTATGCCAGAATTTAAGCCTAGTATTTGATACACAAGAGGATGAAGAAAACAGTTTTGAGAATCATTAACAGAGCAACTTCGAACAGATAAACACAGCGGGATGGCACACCAAGTGATTGTGTCTTTCTTCTGGCATAATTTTGTTTTTCTTCTTCAGCACTGTCACCTTTTGAATGAAGTCCACTTCTGTTTATTTAATTTTTATTTATGTCTGTAATCCATCCCAGATCTATCTAAGAAATATATATGTTAGGGATGTTTGTTAGTGTAAACCACTGAGAATCTGGGGTTGTTTGTTACACAGTATTACTGCAGCAAAATCTGATTAATTCACTACTTCTATGAAGGAAACAGCAGTTGCTTGAGTGTGGTTATAAGATAAAGGGGAGAGTCAAAGTTTACTACGAAATCTAGAAATTAACTGACAGAATAAAAGCGTCACTTCCATTACATACTCATTCACTACACAAACATTTATGTCTTTCTTTTCATTTATTCTCTATATATTTTTTTAATTTTTATGCATTTAGAATAGTAAATGACACTATTATTTTTGGAGAGTTCTGAACATTTTGTGTGTCACATACCCTGCTGATAATATGATGACAATATAAACGCTTGCTAAAAAAAAAATACGATTTCACAAATCATCTTCTTACAAACCCTAATATGAGAAGAAATTTCAAAAGGAGATAAGAGGGAAAGCTTTTGTTGGTATTTTTTCTCCTGGATGTTGCAACTTTCTTTACCTTTCTTTATGTCATCTCTCCAGCATTTAGATTGAGACCAAAGGAGAGTGGCTTTCCTTCTGTACTCTAAAAAGGGCTATAAAAAGGGTCTTTGATACAGTTTGGAAAGTACTGGCCAAGATCATTAAGATGAATTAAGATATACAGAGCATTATCTGCACATAGGAAGAGTAATGTGAGGACATAGTAAGAAGACAACCATCTGCAAGCAGGAGGAAAGGCCTCACCAGAAGCCAACCCCACCAGTACCTTAATCTGGGACTTCCAGCTTCCAAAACTATGGCAAAATAAATTTCTGCTCTTTAAGCAAAAAAAAAAAAAAAGCACTGTATGTAAAATTAGTTCTTTGTAGATAAAAGCACTCATTAATTTTCAATCTATTTACTGAAAAGTATATAAGAGGATAAAGGAAAGTTGAGAGTAAAACGTTGCTTACCTTGATGTCCTTGAAATTGGAATACAGAAAAAATTATTTAGTGGAGAGTTTTTATTTGATATAAACTTACGGAAGTATGTTTATCCCAAGTTAGCAATTTTCTCTGCAAGTCTATCTGTAAAAGGGGCAGTTGTAGTCAGTAGAAAAGATATGATGATTTGTCTCCTTCAACTAGTAAGACCATATATCCTCCCATAGAACTCCTTGAAGCCTTTTCACTCACATCCTTCCAGAACACAGTGTTTAATAACAGACACACCTTCAAGGGACAGAAAGAGTGAGCCGAAACAAGAGAAGGTGGTCATTTACAAACATCTCCTCAATTCTTTTCAGGTTGAACCCATCTAACAAATTCCCAATTGTTCTTTTGACCCTGAGAATCTACATGCAATAATTTTTACTTGAAAGGTGGGAGTTACATTGGAAACAACATGAGAAAATTCTCAAAGCAGCAAAAATAAAATTGTTCATTGCCTTGGCCCGCTATAATTACTTCATTGCTATGACATATGACATCATAGTCCTCAGACTCGGGGGTGTTTCTAATGAGTTGGAGTTGGAAGGGTCCCAGTGGAATGCAGTGAACCAAAAGGCCACTGTTCTTTCAAATTCCAACATGATATCAGGAGGGAAACAAAGGGCTCTTCGAGATCGAGAAGTCAACCTGTTAAGTAGAGTTTCAAAACAATGCAAGGGAATAGCCGGTTTCAGACAACTGTCACTTCCTTTTACTGTATTATTACTTCTAATTCATCAATAAGGCTACCAAATATGATATTTTCAAACTATTCTGTTACTGTGATATGTAATTACATGGGATCCTTGCCACAGGACTGTGTCAAAAAATTATTACAAAGTTTTAAGTACATGTATATTATTATTATAAATAAGTAAATTTTTTTAAATTAAAAAACTATTCATAGGGAATAAAATAAGGAAAGACAGAAATACTTACCCAGCACAACAGTTAGGTCCCTTTCTTCTCCCTGGCACAAAGGACCTTCAGAGGGGCAATCACCTTCCCTAAGACACATGGGAGCCATTCACTACATATTCCCATTGGGAAATATGTCTAATTATTTAGCCAATTTATCACCAGGACAGTCCAGTAGCTAACCTCAACATCAACATACCAGAAGTCATGGAAACTAATAGAAGCCCTTTCCATTAACCAAAAGTCATAGAAATAGACATGGGTATCTCATTCCTAATCCTACCACTGGCCCCCTAACACCCAGATGGCTTAGGGTACTTAGACAAGTTTCTTGCCTTAAAAATCTCTACACAAAAATAACCAATCGTATCCGGTTTCCAGAAACATTCATAAATTCTAGGCAAGACTTATTCAATGCATACCCTTCTCTGAGTGGGTTGGGGCACATTATGCAGGGAGTGGGGGAGCTGTACATTACCTCTGGGCTTCTCAAGCTTGCTCTATAAATGTTATTTGGGGTGAAGCCCATTATGAGATTGCAATTATAGTGGGAGAATTTAATACAGCTCTGTAAAAAATGACAGAACAAATAGAAAATCATAACTAGGAATACAAAAGATTTGAATAAAACAACAATCAGCTCTGAAATAATAGCTCTAGATAAAGATTTTTATAGCCAACAAACAAAGAATATACATTATTTTAATTTTTTATGATAGGAAATTTCCAATCTTACTTAAAATTATAGAGAGCAGTATAGTAAAATTTCAATGTGTCCATTAAGCAGCTTCAACAATTATCAATGTTATGCCATCCTTTTAGCATCTGGCAGTTGCCACATTCATAGGTCATGTGAAAAAGTAGAAAAAGCATCAGAAAGACCTGTTTTTCTGTTCCTCATTCCACTGCACGCTGTTTGGCATTAGGCAAGTTACTGAACTTTTCATAGTATGTTTCTTCATCAATAAAATGGAAACATCAATAAAAAAAATATTGTGCCATCCTAATTTTCTCTACTTCTCACCAAGCACTTATCTTATCCTCCTCACTTTTCTCTTCCTCTTCTCTCTTTTGTCTCGTGGAGAATGAAATGCACACTTTTTAAACTCCTGTGGTAGAGTGATTGCAAACTACGGCTCCAGTTCTTCACACACCCACGCATACCCTTGCTCTTTCTCATGTTACTCTTCAGTGTCCTCATAACACAGACAGCATGACCTGCTGAGCCCCTTCACTCTGAGCACAGATACGCAACTTATTTTAGCCAAAATGATCTTAACAGAAGTATCAGAGGATCGAAATAGTGTTTCTGCCTGCTTTCTTTGTTTCGTGAGGAAATGCCTGAGCTAGCTGACTGGAGGTTGGAAGCCCCAGTCATCCTAGCTGAGGCCAACCCAGATCAGCCAACAGCCAGCCAGCTCCCAGATCATCAAATAAGCCTAGTCAAAATCAGTAGAACTTTACAGCCAATCAACCCTAGACATGAGCAATAAGTGCTTATCGTTATATGCAACAGGGAATTTGTAGTTGTTTCACAACATTACTTGACAGTAGATATTTGACAGAGAACCTATGGATTATATATAAATATCATATATTCCTGGTCCAGATACAAAAGGAAGCACACATTATACATACACATAAAAATTATATACATGATAAATAAATATATAATATTTCTTAATCAAAACAAATAGACAACAAAGTTTGTGATAATGTTAGTGAAAGCAGAGGGAACAAAGTAAGAGCCAGTAGTACCACCTTTTGAGCTCTGGCTGGACAGAGGTGCTGGTGGCCTGAATTAGCTCCTTCAGGGCAATGTGGCCTATGCACACCCAGAGACTAGAGCCAGGATCACTGTGTGAATAGCTGTCCAATTCAAGGCTCCTGAAGAGCAAACATTGGCTGAGAAAAACAGCCAACACCACTCATATTTTTATGGTCATTTACTTTTCAGGGAGGGAGCCAAGATAATTCAACAGGGAAAAAAATAGTCTTTTCAACAAACGGTGCTGGGACAACTGGATATCTACCTGATCGAGAATGAACTTGGACTCTTACCTTACACCATATATAAAAATTTACTCAAAATGGATTGAAGACCTAAATTTAAGATCTAAAACTATAAAACTCTTAGAAGGAAGCACTGGTATAAATCTTCATGACCTTGTATTAGACAATAGTTTCTTAAATATAACATTAAAAGCATAAGTAATACTCCTCCCAAAAAAAGATAATTTGGACTTTATCAAAAGTAAAACCTTTTGTGCTTGAAAGGACATCATCAAGAAAGTGAAAAGATAGCCCACAGAATGGCAGAAAGTATTTGCAAATCTTATATCTGACTAAAGTCTAGTATCCAGAGTAAAGAGTAAAAAACTCTTACATCTCATCAATAAAAGACAAACCAATTTAAAAATGGGCAAACGACTTAAATAGACATTGCTTTAAAGAAGAGATACAAATGGCCATAAACATATGAAAAGATGTTCAACATTATTAGTCCTTAGGGAAATGTAAATCAAAACTACAATGTGATATATCTTTATACCTACTAGGATAGCTGTAATCAAAAAGACAGTAAATAAAAACCATTACCTAGGATGTGGAGAAATTGGAATCCTTATCCATTGCTGGTGGGAATATAAACTGCTACAACTACTTTGGAAAGCAGTTTGGCAGTTTCTCAAAAAGTTAAACATAAATTTATCACATTACCTACCAATTCAACTTCTAAGTATATACCCCCCAAAATTGAATACATACATTCACACAAAAAGTATACAAAACTCAAATGTCCATTAACTGATGAATGGGTAAACAAAGTGTAGCATATCCCCACTATGGAATATTATTCAGCCATATAAAGCAATGAAGTACTGATTTATGGTACAACATGGATGAACCTAGAAAACATTATGCTAAGTAAAAGAAGCCATAAACAAAAGGCCACGTGTTGTATGGTTTCATCTCTATGAATTGTCCATAATAGGTGAATCCATGGAAATAGAAAGTAAATTAGTGGTTGCCAGGAGTTGGGGAAGTGGGAAATCAGGAGACACTACTCATGGTACACAGTTTCCTTTGTGGGTGATGAAAATGTTCTGAAATTAGACAATGATGCTGACTGATTATTATTTCGTTAATAATAATAATAATAAAGATATATGGGGGCTAGATTGAGAAGTTTCACCAACATCTAGAGTTTACAGGAAAAAGCAGAGTGTCAAAATCCAGACAGGTAATTGGTAAGAACTTTTCAGATTGAAGAATTACATGAGACTTCATATTAAAATAGCATGCTAAGTATGAAACATGATTAATGCAATAAATCCATATATGGACATAGCTTGACGAAATTGCAAAAAAAAAAAAAAAAGAAAAAATCTTAAATCTGCCAGAGAAACTATAAATTACTTTACAAAGAATGACAAAGACATGAATAGCAGCTTCTCAACAGCCCCAATAGCTGCTTAGAAAATAACAGAGCATTATCATTAAAATATTCATGAAAAACAAATTAGAATTCTATTTCCAGCTAATCCATGAATCAAGAATGAAGTTCAAAAAAATGGTGTTTGTATATATTTCAAGAAAAAATTAGTAAACTCCCAAAAGTTAAAATTTATACAAGAAACATTATTTGGCTGCATTGCAAAAAAAAATTATAGATTCTTAATAAACGTAAGCTTTTCAAGAAAATTACCTTTAAATTTATTTAAATCAGTCTTCTAATTAAAGAGAAAATCAGAACTAAAATTACACCTGATAATGAATGATAAGAAATATAATAAATGACCAAAAATGATACTTTTAATTTTTATTCTATCCCTTCTAAATATTCCTCACCTAACTCAAGATAATGATATCTTCCTTTGACTATTTTTATTTCGTTTCCATATTATCTCTTTATTTCTATTTTTATTCTATATTTCCATTCCTGCTCAATGTTTTTTTCTGTTTGTTTTTTTCATTTCTTTATGTATCAACTTTCTATTCTATATTTCTATTTCTATCCAATCATCTATTGTTCCTTCCTATTCCTATTTCTATTCTGTATTTCTATCTACATTCTCAATTTCCATTTTATTATGCATTAGCTTTACATACCGTACACTTATGCTCAGATATAGCAGTGCTGGAGATGTTTATGACTGTTTCCCTCAACACTCGCTTTCACGGTACTTGCATGGGTGTCTGCATGAGGCCTGGCTACCATGCTGGATCTGTGGGGCTGAGCCCCTAAGGAAAGGGTCCTGTAGCAGGTGGCATCTTATTCTTTTTAAAAAGTAAATGATTGTAAAACAGTTCATGTAATGACTGGGAATTCAATTTATGGAGATTCATCAAGCTCTACACTTAATATTGATGCACTTTTTTGTATATATACTGGTATTATATACACTTCAATAAAATAACAATTATCCTAATAGATGCTTTTAAAGTAATTATACTTTTTTTAAGTTTATAAATATAAATAAAATAGAATTAAAAGTTAAAAAAAAATCGGGCCGGCCCGGTGGCGCACTGGATAGTGCGCCACTTGGGAAGCGCAGCGGCGCTCCCGCCTGAGGGTTCGGATCCCACATACAGACCGGTTCCCGCTCACTGGCTGAGCGAGGCGCGGGAGCAACACCGAGGGTTGCAATCCCGTTGCCGGTCCCCGGTCCGGTACGGGGGCAACACTGAGGGTTGCGATCCGTTGCCGGACACGGAAAAAGACAAAAGACAAAAAAAAAAAAAAAAAGTTAAAAAAAAATAAATGAAAGAGTTAAAAAATCCATAGACCAAAAAATGTGGACAGGATTTCTGCTGGGGGAGCTGTGCGGATTCAGATTACATCTCTTTGTGGTTATTTTTCTTCTTCCTGCCTTTCTGAATTTCCTAAATTTTCTGTAATGAGCAGGCATTACTTTCTGTTTGTGTTTGTGTATGCAGATGTCTGTGTGTCTCTTAAATGAGCCTTGTAACGTCCATCTCCTCTCTAACCTGCACTTTTTGGCAAAATATTTAGGTGTAATAGTACAGCAAGAGAGATAAGAAGGATTCTGGACACACAATTCACTGGTGCACCTTGAATTATGCCTCATATTTTATCTTGTACCCATTATTGTTATTATTTCTTCTCCATAATCTGTATCCTCACTGTCTTGACCTCCATTTCAAGATTTTACTGAGATAAACTTTTTAACTGTTTCCCATGCTGTTTCAAAAATTCCTGATTTTAGGCATTCAGTAAGTCTTCAGTACAAAAGATATCTGTAAAAAGTGTTTTTAAAAGTTTTCATAACAACTAAATGAAGCTATTAAGCAAAAGATGTCTTGAGGTTCATCATGATAATGAATTGAGACCATTTGAACAGGGTGAAATATCAAAACATTTTTCATTTTAATTCAGCCTTAGTACTTTGCTTTTGTCAGATATCAACTTGGAGATAAACCTTTTAGAAGTTGGTCCATTGCTTATAAGAAACCCAGAACAGTTTTAAACAATTCCCATTTATCTGATGGAGTGAAGATTGTCAGAGATGGGCCCCAGCTGGGGCCCGAATTAGAGTAATTAAGAAGCAAAAAAAAACAGAGTACTTTCCTATAACTTGTTTATTTTATTAGATGATTAAACAGTATTACTGATGCACAATTTGTTATGCTTCCAGAAACAGAAAGAGAGAGCATTGTTAAAGTGCTATGTGTAACAGATATGAATATTAGAGCCCAAAAAGGACTGTGTCACCAAACAGTAAGAGACTCTAAAAAGGACATATAACTTTTATGATGAGAATTAAGCCATTACCAAACAAGAAAATGCTTCATTAAAACTATCACAAAATATGCCTCCACAGTGGAAAGAAATGAAGAGAAAGAGACCTGCAATTTGGAATCAACACCAACTTACCTTAAGTTTTAGAAATGCTTACAAACTCTGACTGTACTTGGAAAAAAGAGAAACTTTTACACAATAACATGTTTGGGGCACTTAATATAGTTCCTTCTCTATTCTGGAGATATCAAGCCATGCTTATAAAAATTAATTTTTAAAAGTCCTACAACACTCCACACTGTTAACATCAGTCTCTCTTGACTCAACATAAAGACAGTATTCTATAAAGAAACACTTAGGTGCTAAAGTTTAGCAATTGCATCCTGAGTTCATTTCAAATGATTTTCACAAATGCAGTCAATTGTCAATGTATTGTGAGCCCCTTGAAGGTAAAAGCTCTCTCTATCCTTTCAACATTTCTCATAACTTTTACAATTCCCTATAAAGAGTAGAAACCTTGTGAAAAGTCTACTAAATAACTTAAATAAGCTCTCTTTTCTGCACCAATGGCAAGTGTAATTGTCATCACTTTTAGTAGATTTTACTTTATTAACGCCAGGTTGTACAGATTAAGCAAAACCAATTTGTCCTGGCAATACAGATGTTGACAAATATTAGAAAGAGAAATTGATTCCAAAGTAGATAGTGGCTGGGAAAACAACTCAATTAATTTGCATGGGAATAATTTAAACTTTTTTTCTCTACTTTATTTATTTATTTATTTGTTTGTTTTTATTTTATTTATTTTATTTATTTATTTTATTTATCTTATTATTAAAAATAATAAGATGGTTGAACCATACTCTAAAAATTGCAAAGCATCTTGGTATTTATTAACTCATTGAATTATAACATCCCTGAGAAATTAATATTACTCTTCTTTTTTTAAGTTGTCTATCTTAGATTACATAGCCTTGGCAGCAAAGTAATGCTTACAGTGGAAATAAACATATTATTACAGAAATCATTCAATCCCCCGCTTCTCACCCCACCTACCACTCCCCAAAGGCAACATCCTCATCAGTTCTAATTTGGATCTTTCTTAAATATTCCCTACATAACTATCTAAAATTATGTTTATTTCACTATTTCTTTGCAAAATCCATTAACTGTCTGATATAAATAATGAGAATTTGGTTCACTTACAATGCTTCTTACCTCCTCCTTCCCTCCTAATGTTTGATATTTATGTGGTTATTGCAGCTGCTGTTACTGTTGCTGGTCGTTTTAGCATAACGGGAGGGAAGAAGGATATGGTGCAGATGAAGAAAGAATTGACTGATGTCAGGAAGATGAAGGAATTCTAAAGGTTTCCATATTCCCTTAGAATTAGGAGATGGAATTAGGAAGGAGGAAGTGTGGATGCGGACACTCTGAGCCTTACTTGGGGATTTGGGGAAGACTTCATAGAGGAAATTATCCCTGAGCTGACTCTTAAAAAACAAGGGTGACTTAGACATGTGAAGGAAGAGAAAGGGGGAAAAGGTTATTCCTTGCAAAGAAAGAGCTTGAACAAGGGCTTAAAGTGTGGGAAGGTAGGAGTAAGTAGGCTTCAGATGGCAGGTGTTTGATGCTTCTGGAGAGGCTGTCAGGGTCAGGCCAGGGGAGCCCTCTCAGAGTGTGCTGTGCATGCACAAATTTATATACCTATGAGGTGACATCACTGAAGAATGATAAGCCGGACATGAGGCATGGCCACTTTTTACCTTTTACATAGTTTACTCTGTCAAGGATGGATGTAAGAGGAAGGGGAAATGAAGGCAGGAAGATCATTTCGATGGCCTTTGTTATGCTGCCCATGAGAAATGGTGTGGAAACAGTAGAAGGGATGCAGTAGGGGAGACAAATTCAAGTAGTGTTTGAAGATAGACTAGTCAGGACAAGAAGCCTAATTGATCTGATGAGATGAGATGGGATGGATTTGACGGGAAGGAGAAAGATTTATGAGTAGCTCCTCGGGTTTTGATTCAAGTACCCACAAAAACAGTGCTACTTAGAAAGAGGGATTACAGAAGGAAGAGCAGCAGGTCTAGAGTGGGGTGGGGGGAGGCAGAGAAGTTAAAGGACCTATTGGACATTCAAGGAAAAATGTCAAGCACTTATTAGCATATATACATATATATAAAGCTCAAAAGAGGGATTGGTTATGATTTGGAGGTGGTGGTTGAACCATGAGAATGAGTTCTACTAGGGAAAGAGGGCCAAGACCAGAGCTTTGGAGAACACCAGCTCCTAAGGTAGGGCAGCAGGTGAAAAGCCCATAAAAAAAATCTAAGAGAAGAACCAGAACAAATGTCAGAGAGACCTAGAAATTAAAGAGTTACAAAGATGTAATAGTCAGTAATGTCAAGTGCCACCGAGGGATGAAGGGGGCCATTGGAAGGCTGGCCGTAACCTCTGTTATGGCAGGTTCTGTAGCACTGGAGAGGCAGAGCCAAACTGGACCTTAGGGTGGGGGTGGTGAGGAGTGTCCACAAGGTGGGGAAGAAGTAATTGAGGCTCTTTGGCAAGTAGTTTGGCTGAGAAGGTAAGAAAATAATGGTCAGTGAGGCCGGATGAACAGAGAATGTTATTTGTCCAAGGAAAGCGAAAAACACACACAATCTTTTGCTGGGAGTCAGGGAGATCCTACTATCTCTCTATTTTGACAATGAAGTATGAGGTCAGTTCACCTGCTGCTGGTGAGCAGGGCTGGATCGGGTAGAGGATTCAAAGAGAGTAGAAAAGTTTTGGAATTTACTCATTGGAAACTGAGAGAGAATCTATTTATTTTATTTTATTTTTTTGTGTGTGTGTGTCTTTTTTGTCTTTTTCCGTGTCTGGCAATGGATCGCAACCCTCAGTGTTGCCCCCGTACCAGACCGGGGACCGGCAACAGGATCGCAACCCTCGGTGTTGCTCCCGCGCCTCACTCAGCCAGTGAGCGGGAACCAGTCTGTATGTGGGATCCGAACCCTCGGGCGGGAGCGCCGCCGCGCTTCCCAAGTGACACACTATCCAGTGCGCCACCGGGCCGGCCCGAGAGAGAATCTATTTAGAGTGGTCTTGAGGACCCTGCTGAGGCTGGAAGAAAAATCAGAAATTTGGCCTTTTGTTCTCTTTTCTATTTCTTCCTACCACTTCAGCTTTTCCTATTCTGCCTTCTCGCTTGCCTGTTTCCCAACTATATGACTGTAAACAGTGATGGTACTGTTGCTACCCAGCTGGCAAGCAAGACATTACACACCTTCTGTACCACCGAACACAGAAGCAGGAGCAACCCAGGCTTTGGATGATCCACCTACAATGTGCAAATCTGTGCACATTACTTGATAACACCGCAACCTCTGCTTTCCCCTCTGAAAAACAGAAATAATATTACTTACCTCTCGAGACTGTATAAATTAATAGAGATAACATATGGAAAGGCCTAGAGCACTACTTGGTTTATAGTAGACCATCAGTAAATTCCAATTTCTAACATAGAGAGGATAAAATAATCATCAATGAGTTGAAATGCATAGAAGGGAATCATATTAGATGATAAAATAACAGGAAACAGGGCAAAGGAATGGAAAAGGGGTTTGCTAAGTAGATTCTCACTGCAAAGAAAAACACATGAGAAACTAAGACATAGATGGAGATGGATGTTTCTAAAGAAGGATGCTCATAGCACAAAAGTGTGGAGGAGGGCAAGGGAAATACTCAAACACCATTAATCACAATCCTTGATGTCAATCCCCCAGGGGCTCAGAGGAAAGAAACAGGCAGAAAAAGCATGTGTAGTCCTGTACATCATTCAAAAAAGCAGCTGCTACTCAAATCTGGAAAGTCAAGGCTCTTTAAAAAAAAGATAATGGAGCCAAACAAGATCCCAGAAATAGCATACTTGTAGAAAACCACTCACTGCTTCTGGGAAAATAGATTTAGAGTTGAATTAAGGATAACATTGCACAATGCCAACTTGAAGAAAAAGGAAGCAGAACTTGATTGAATTTATCTGGAAAGTTCTTTTCGTTGATTCATTCAGCAAATGATTACTGAATACCTACTGTGTGCCAAACACTGTGTCCTCTATAGGAAAATGACTTCTCTAAGTATATTAAAGTTTATACAAAGAGTTATTGGCTTTACACATCCAGAAAACCACACAGTTTTTAGAACAAAGAAATTTAGTCTAATATGAAATAACATTGAACTGGAAATCCTGACCAAGTAGGAAAATTATTTTATCTCCACCACCGATTAGTTGCACATGTTAGTTAAGCCTCTATGCCTCATATCTTTCCTCCCTCTGTCATAAATGCAGATGAGTGTCTATTAAAACATCTGTGACATCTATTGCAAATATAATAAACAGTCTTCTATTTGGTCAACATTAGTAATAATGCATAAGATTTTTTTCTGAATGAGATTTATTATGAGGACAGTAAAATAACCCTTAAAGTAAAGAAATAAATTTGATCATTGATTAAACATTGGACTTTCTTGATAACACCAAATAATGAATCATGATTGTCATTGAAAGGGAAAGCTGGTTTCTATGAAATCAAAATTCTGATCCATCCTACAAATTATTTAGAATCATGTTTCCCAATGAGATATCTTATCAGGTTACTCAGAATGAAAATTTTCAGAATGAAGATCTTAGTTTTAATCATGTTTTAAAAAAACATGGAATCAAGTTAGTAAAGTTTGCTAAATGCTCCCATCTATTACTGTAGATAGTGAGTGAAAAGAAGATGGACAGGAAATCCAGGCGAATTTTAGGTGCATCAGGGAATCAAAGCACGTTGACCAATAAACTTTGACCTATTGGAACACAATGTACAGTACGCACTTAAACAGTAAGGGTTTGATGAGATGATGGGGATGATCAATTCAGATTATTTGTTTGAGAATATTAGTAGCAGAAGAGGGAGTGAACAAGAACAGTCGCTAGGGAAGAAGGAAGGAAGATCAAGGGAAGAACTTGCCAGTATAGAATCAAGAAAAGGAAAACTAAAATTCACTCTTTAGTTCACTGAATAAAATATCTTGGATAATAAAATACTCTCTGGCATCTCATAATGTTAGAGCTCTCCAACTAATATAATTCTCTCTCTGTTGGCTGTTCACAGAAAAGGGATGTTGCACGTTAAAGCTGGCAGTGCCCTTACTGGTCAGTACAGGTCAAGTTATTGGAGGACCATAGGACTGGCTTGTCTAGTAAGACTGGAGCTACAAATAAAAGTGGGTTATCACAAGACATATCCGTTTGAAAGCCTGCTTCTTCCTTGCATGTATTTCCTGTTAAGCAAATATATCAACTCTCCCAGTATCTTTACTGAAGGCCAACTATCCTCTGATGGTTGGATTTGGCCAATGGCCTGTGTGAGGCTCCCCAACCAGAGACCTGAAGGAAAAGGAGAGTGAGGTTGAGGTTTTATTTCCCCATTTGTCTGCTTGAGGGACTGCCTTGGGCTGGCTGTATCCTTTGACGAATGGTCACTGCTTCTCTCCAGGTGAACATATGCTTCTAAGGCCAAGGAGTGGTAGCAGTGTGGTTATTAGAAGCTTCAGGATCCTGCATCATCCCTTGTCAGTTCCTTAGCCAGTCCACAGCTTTTTATATAATTTCTTTATCAAACCCTCTGTTTAGTTATCTATTACAGCATAACAGATCACCCTAAAATATAGTAGCTTAAAATAATAAGCATATGTTAGCTCTCACGGTTCCTGTTGGTCAAGAACTTGGCAAGTGCTTGGCTAGGCAGTTTTTGCTTGGGGTCTCTCATGTGGCTGCAGTCATGTTGTCTGGGGCTTCAGTCATCTGGGTCTAGAGGATGTGCTTCTATGGTAGTTCACTCACATGATTGGCGACTTGGTGCTGGATCGTGGTTGGGGGCCTCAGTTCCTCTCCATATGGATGCTTCCATAGGTTTTGGGGGGATGTGGTTCTTGGCTTACCCCATAGAAATCAAGTGGTGGTTGGGGGGGACGGGGATTATACCTTATATTTCCTTTTATGGCCTCATCTCTGAATTCACAGTGTCACTTCTGCATTCTATTACTCAAGGAAATGAAAAAGTCCACCCAGGAAGTAGTAGCAGTAGCAGCAGTATAATAATTAGCAATTGTGCATCATGGAAGTGGGGACTCAGGTCCTGGTTGTAGAACTGGAATGGGAGCCAGGCATTCTGCACATTGGCACTAGCCATGGGTTAAAACAGGAACTTGCGTATAAGGGGCTGGAGAAAGAAACCCAGGATGGAAAATAGAACAAAGATTTAGCCTGGGTCTCAAAAACAACAGAGAAGCTCCCTTTCTAGAAATGCATAATATGGTTACATTGGTGCTACATTTTCCATGGTACTGAACCCCTAAGAACAAGATCGGTTCTGGCTTGTGAGTGAAACCTCACCTGCAGATGGGGTACAGGAGACTCCTAAGAGAAAGAGGAAATCCAGCTGGAGAATCAAGCACATTGTGACTTTCACCACATCGGTGGGAAATAACTATGAACAAATTTGTTTTGTAACCAAATAATGTAAACTTTGAGAGGTGAATGAAACCAGATGGAACCAGAATGTGGGCCTCACACTGCAGAGCTGGGTCCTCCAGATTGGTCCACCTCGCTGAGCTTCATCTGCCCATGTTTAACAAACATACACAGGAATGTTTTGAGCACGGCTAATAGTCCTCAGACTTGTTCTTGGTGTATATATTAAACAGGCAAGAAAAAGAATCTGAGACCCAAGCAATAATCATTACCAAATCCTCTTCTCTTTTCACTGACTACATACTGTACATCCAAGAAAGTGAATGTTTGAAGATAACTCAAGTTGTTTACATTACTTTCTCGCATCTCAAACAAGCATACACATGCTGAAGGGTCACATCACCTCAAATGCAGCATAAAGTAGCATCTGACTACTTAAACACTGAAGAGAAGCTGATGCCTCAGAAGGGAATAAAACGAACAAAGACATGGAAGCTGAATGCCATGCCGAGACAGGGACACATGAGTAGGTAAAAAGGACTTTAAGACTGTTTTCATTAGAAAGGAAAAAGGGTCAGCATTACACGGACTGAAAAGTGCCCTTTGAATGGAGACTCCTGAACCTAATTTATCTTGCTTCACTGAGACAGGAAATGCACCACAATATTGAGGATAGGGGGAAATGACAATTTAATGATTACAGAACGTCTTTCACGTTCCGTGGTAATTTAGCAATCTCAACATCAAAGGCAGAGCCAGTAGCCTTTTGGAAAATGGAATGTCGTTCTGCTTTCCTTTTCACTTTTTACTACATCGATGAACTTTAGCATCTTCTCTGGCTTATTTTTCCATTTTCGCTTAGCATTGACACAAAACAGACCTGATTTTAAGTGTACCATGCAAAGTAGTAATTTATGTTGGAAACTTTAAATGGAAGGGACAGAACCACTTCTGTATCTTTTACAATTTATTGACTTTAAATATATCCAGCTGAACAAAGTTCAGACCTTCACTATTACAGGTGAGGGTAGCTTGACATACTTGACACCCTATTCCACCAACCACCTCATAAAGGCGAACCTACAAACTGTCATCTCTAAGGCGTGTCATCTTCCCAGCTCAACAATATTCTATCTGTAATGCTATCAGCACCATCAAATTTTACAGCTGCTTTTATATCATCATCAGTTCTTTATACCTTTCTCTAAGTATCATTTGCTAGTTTGGGAGTGGGGGCGGGGGGACTTGAATACTGAAGTCAGAGAAGGTACTCATTTAAGATAATAAATTTCCAATATCTTTGCTTTTCTAATATTAAACAAAAAAATCTTATTTAAAGAAAAATTCTCATAGAATGGAATTTCAGGGGTAATAAACATTTCTGTGGATTAAAAGATTGGCCATAACTTGCTACCAATAAAGCTGATAAGAAAAGTGTATACAGCAAACTGATATTGATTAAATAATGGTGATTAATAGGTAAAATTTGGGGAGGAGGAATACTAGGGTTCTCTGTTTGTTTTTTGTTTTTATCATAATTAATCTCAAACCAGCATAGACTTTGCAAATACTTGTATTGCACACAATGAAATTTTGCCTAAGAATGAAACCGAAGTGCTGTCAATATTGTGGAATTCATGAGGGAAGTGTGTAGTTACCTATTTTACAGATGCGTATTCCAGTTCAGGATCTGAGCCCTCAACTCCTCTCATCCCCACTCCATCTGTTTTGATAGGACCCTGAAATTAACAACGATCAAAATATTATAAGGAGGGAAGATGAATATTTCCCCAGATTCCAGGAAAAAGATAGCAGACTTCCTCTCTCTTTCTTTGTCCCTAGGTATTGTGAAATTAGGGTTCACTTTTAAGTGAAAGGAGAGAACTGCTTATTTGCTCATTTTCCTTTGAGAGTCACAAGCTGTTTGATGTTGAGAACCATTTAGTGTGTCATGATTTGGCATTTTCTTTAGGATTAGAGCATCTACAGTTTAGGAAGCCCTTTTGACTCATTTCATTTCCTAAAGACAGCAAGAAAGAAGGGGAGCTGGCTGCTGAACAGTGGTCTAAGATTTTAGGGATAGAAAAGCAATGAACACTCTGAGATTTTCTTCTATACAGGCTAATACAGCTTGCCAGAGTAGAAAAGTAGATAACAATTCAAATATGATGTATCAGCCAGCTTTTGCTATGTCGATGCTACCTAATAAACAACCCAAAAATCTCAGTGGCTTAAAACAACAAACATTTAATTCATGCTCGTAGATCATCAGGCAAGCTTGCTTCAGAAGGAGTTAGCTGGACTTCTCTGGCCAGGCTGGTCTGCAAGCTTTGGGTCAGATTCAAGTGTTCTCTGAGTGCCTTCCTTCCAGGACCAAGGCGGAAGGAGCATCCTCCACCTGAAGTAATATCTTTTCATAATAGAGACCAGAGCTTCGTGAGGACTTATGGAAATTTGTCAAGCCATTTAAGACCCCAACTTTGAAACGACCCCCTATCACTTCTGCTTACATCACACTGGCCAATGCAAGTCATATGTCAAACCCAAACTCAGTAGGATACCTACAGGAATCCGTGAGGGCTGGAGGGTAGGAAGAATAATGAACAAATAGTGCAGTCCAATGTCCCTGGGGTTTGGGCTCCATTTCTCCTCATCATGGCATTTTTATTCCTGACATTCATAGACGGCTTCCAGAGTATCGTAGGAACCTACAGGAATTGTTCATGGAACCTGTGCATTTATGTATTTTTCTTATTCTCTGAAGCATCTTTTATCCTACTTCCTCAAAAGAGGTCAAGAACCTCAGCCTTGGGCACAGCTAACTTTAAGGCTGAATGACTAAGGTAGGATGAAAAATCCCCTCCACCATCCCCACCCTCACCCCCAAGGTATCAGGTTTTAATCCTTGGAATCTGTAAATGTTACCTTATTTGGAAAGAGGAGATTCGCAAATGTGGTTAAGTTAAGGATTTTGAGATGGAGAGATTATCCTGGATTATCCAGGTGGGACCTAAGTATAATCACAAGTGTTCTTAAAAGATAAAGGCAGAGGTGGGTTAATTCACACACAGAGGAAGAGGCAATGTGAAGACAGAGGCAGAGATGGGAGTGATGTGGCCACAAGCCAAGAAATGCCAGCAGCCACCAAAAGGTGGAAGAAGCAAAAAATGGATTCTCCCCCAGAGCTTCTGGCTGTAGCACAGCCCTATCAGTACCTTGATTTCAGTCCAGGGAAGCTAATTTTAGACTTCTGGGCTCCAAAAGTCTGATAGAATAAATTTCTTCCCATCAAGTTTGTGGTAATTTGTTACAGCAGCCATAAAGAACTAATACGATGCCTTCCTTCAATTTGCAATTTCTTTAAAGAAGTTTACATGTTGAAAGAAGTACTTAGGTAGATTAAATTTCCAAGAAAGAAGAAAAACAAAAGCATGCCCTGAATTTTCTAGTTTGATCACAGGCCAATAGTTAACGTGTTCTGGAAATGAGCTTGTGATCTCTATCCATTTTATACTGGGAGATTTTCTACATCTCTACATTGCATTCTAAACTGATTGGTCCCCTTGTTAGAATTACCATCAAGGAAATCCAAAAGGGAATAGGAGATTTAAAATTAAAAAAAAGGTAGTTGTTTACAAAGTTAAACATGACCAAGCAATTTCACCCCTAGGCATTCACTCAAAAGAAATCAAAAAATATATCTGCAAAAAGACTTATGCATAAATGCTTATAGAAGCTTAATTTATAATAGCCAAAAGCTGGAAACAACCCAAATATCCACCAATAGGGGATATATTCATTCAATAGAATAGTACACAGTAATGCAAAAGAACAAAATACTGATATATGCAACAAAACAGGTAAATTGCCTTCTTTTCCTAAAGAGGTCTCAAAGTCTCCCATGATTTCCTCTTTTAAAGAAAATGTTAGCCTAGGACATAAGTGTGTGTGTTTATATTATGTTGAGTGATAGAAGCCAGATATAAAAGTGTATATTGTATGATTCCTTTTGTATGTAGTTCTAGGACAGACTGGCAAAGTTAATCTATAGTGATAGAAATCAGATCAGTGGTTGCCTAGGGCAGTGATGGGGGGGTGTTGACTGCAAAGGGATAGCAGGGAACTTTCCGGACTGATAAAAATGTCATATGTCTTAATCGGTGAGATAGTTGTATACATTTGCCTAATTCATCAGACTTTACACTTAATATAGGACATTTTGTTGTACAGGTATGTAAATTATACTACAATAAAGTGATTTTTAAAATAAAATAAGTACCTTTCTGAAGGAACTAACACTAATATTAATCAAATGAGCTTAAAAGCAGAGCTCAGAGCCTATCAGTTGGATTTGATACAAAGATCTTATCCTTCATCCTAATGGAAAACTCAAACTCACTGGCAGGAAGAGAAACAACAAACAAATGAAACAGAGACATCAGGGTTCCAGAACCTTCTGGGTCTAAGTCGTCTCCAGAATTGGCCCTTGTGAAGACAGCGCGATGTGGCTGGTGAGGCAAAGAGGGTGGGGTAGAGCAGCTCCAGCTCAGAGCTCACCGTCCCACCTGGGCCAACAGCGCTGCCATAATCCCTGCACCCTTAAAGACAGGAGAAGACAGTAAGTCTTTCCAGTTCAATAGTGAAAAACCATTTTAATACAGAGCCAGCACTTGCTCGCCAATGTGTAATTAATCTGCCACCTTTTCCTGAAGGATTTTCAAGGTCTCCCATGCTTTCCTCTTTCAAAGAAAAGTTAGTCTGAGGTTAAGTTTGGATGTTTACATTTGTAAATGCGATGTAGTTTGACTATTTCAGATTAATCAACCAACTTCATCCTGAAATTCTTGAGGAACTTTTTTTATAACCAATGAGAGGGGTCTGTGTTAGATCATCATCCCTTTAAAAAGCTCATCTAATTTCTACAGTTTCAATTCATTTGATTATATCACAGGTATTTTCCCAACATCTGGTTCTCTAATAGGATCAACTATTCTTTCATCCAACATTCTCTTTGAAAGTGTTAAATTTCTACTCTATACCTGCTTTAAGGGGAAAGGAAGCTCTGAAAGCAGCCAATATTATAACCTATTCGAGAAGTAGAAGTGTACATTCCAAAAACTATTGCACAGTTAGAAGTAAGCTATTACCTCTTGCACAGATAGAGGTAAGCTATTATACATTAACCATAACCCCGGCAGACACATGGAGTTAATCATCCAAAAATTAAATGGGCAGTCGTCAAAACTTTTCATAAATTTGGCATCGAAGTTCATGCAGGGCGATTTGTTGCTCCGTGATTTCTTCTCCCCCATTACACTAAGTCACACATCAATTTGATGTTTCGGGAAGTGAGAGCTTCAATCCTTTATTCACCCTGCAGTACACAAACTGTGGAACAACGATCCTGTCTTGTTGATGCAGCAGGGGTAAGACAGCCTTCTTCTGAATTCTATTCTTTCCGGTTGTAAACCAGAGTTTAGTGTTGTTATATATACTCAAAAGAGGCCCATAATTAAGGATGCCCTGGGAGAAACTTCCAGAAAGAAATAGAAGAAAAAATGAAAACACTGTTTTGAAGCAACTATACAAAAGAAAGCAACAAAAAGGCAGTTAAAAACTTTATTCAGAAGATCAAGACACAGAGCCTAGTCTAGAAGGCATTGAGGTTTCAAGGTTAAGATTAGAGACTTAATCATCTTTTATATATATACAAGGTGAGGGAATAAATACTCAATATACTTCACAGTAGCTCTTCTGTCAGCCTTCCTCTAAAGAAAAGAAAGCCTCGGCTTAAGGAAAAAGGCAGTTAAAAACTTTATTCAGAAGATCAAGACACAGAGCCTAGTCTAGAAGGCATTCAGGTTTCAAGGTTAAGATTAGAGACTTAATCATCTTTTATATATATATACAAGGTGAGGGAATAAATACTCAATATACTTCACAGTAGCTCTTCTGTCAGCCTTCCTCTAAAGAAAAGAAAGCCTCAGCTTAAGTAAATTGCAGTTAATGTTTTAGGTGAGTTTATTTTATACCTGTCATCTTACTCGCAGTACAAATTACCAACACTGAAAACCAAAAACAAATGGTGAAAAGAACTCAAAGATACTTCTTCCAAAGTTTACAGTCTTATTGTTTAAACTCACAAAGTTTTATACCTGTCATCTTACTCGCAGTACAAATTACCAACACTGAAAACCAAAAACAAATGGCGAAAAGAGCTCAAAGATACTTCTTCCAAAGTTTACAGTCTTACTGTTTAAACTCACAAAATACAGTCTTATTGTTTAAACTCACAAAGGCAATCTTTTATAAGAACATTTGATCCCAAATTATAGCCTGTTTCAGACTTACCTGGAAGGCTTGTTAAGACCAAATTGCTAGCCCCACCCCCAGAATTTCTAATTAAATAGATTTGCCTCTCTATTTAAGTTAAGTGATGCAAATGCTGCTGTTCTCCCAAATTATAGCCTGTTTCAGACTTACCTGGAAGGCTTGTTAAGACCAAATTGCTAGCCCCGCCCCCAGAATTTCTAATTAAATAGATTTGCCTCTCTATTTAAGTTAAGTGATGCAAATGCTGCCATTCCTAAAATGTTTAATTTCAGCTTCTATATTTTTAAATTTGCGAGTGTTCTTTCTTGGTCTCTATTTTTTGTAGTACCCTATCCTTATGTTATGGATGCAAAATTTTCTATTATTTTCCCAAGGAGATTATTTACTGATTGGTTTTGTTTTCTTCTGTTCTTGTTTGCTTACATCAGTTTCTTTTTTTTCTGTTTGTTTTGCTCTGTCTTTTTATATTGGGGGATTTTATCAAATTTTTTTGATAAAAAATACATATCTATATGAATTGTGACCTGAAAAACAGGAAAAAAAAATACTGAATGTTCAAGTTCAAAGAGGATTAATAAGAATGATATATATGTGGGAAGAATCCTATGCAATGTCATTAAAATAACTTTTGCTCTGGTGATTGGGGTTTTGGGCAAAGGGAGGTATATGCCTGGTATACAGTAGGTGCTCAAAATAGGATTAAACGGTCTTAACAAAAATAATATTGAAAAGATCTTGTCCCCGATTCCCCGGAGGCAACTATTTTGAACTAATTTAGCTTTAAAAACAAAAAAACAACAAAACTGGCATTTATCTTCATATCTTTAAGTAATATACTATATCACCATTTCTTGATTTATCAACTTGAAATTTTTAACTTTCTGTTAGGTAGATGATGATTTAGTCTGTTATATTACTTATCTCCCACTTCCTCTCCTCACCCTCAGTATAAAAAATTCTGGATAAATCATTAGCAATGGATTATTATGACTATGTAAATATGGTTTTAGTGATGACCTCATTAAGTATATATTGTGTCATGTACAATTTTTTATTTTTCCTTTAATTAATAATTTTTAAAATTCTGTTGTCTGTATACCTATCTTTAGTGTTTTCCAGTAGTCCGCCTGCTCTATCAAATACTCTCAGGATGTTTTTTCTTCCCCACAATACTCAAGCATACGAGGTAATCTATCATTTTCATTTTTTCTTGGAGATCTCCCCTCAGTAGCACTTCACCCTTCTGCAGCCCGGACAGGTTGCTCTAAAGCCCTACTGCACGGCTGTCATCCTGAGAATTCCCTTCTCTGTCAAATAGTTTCTCTTCTTTGGGGGCCCCTTTTCCAGTGATATCCTTGGTTTGCTCTCTCTCTCTGCTGGACCACAGATTCTAGCAGGCCATAAGAAAGGCAAGTGTCTTAATCTACACTCGCACTTGATTCGTGGCTCGGCTGGGTAATTTTAAAGGCGTTACTCCATTATCTTCTACTATCCGGTGCTGCCGAGCGTTCTTATTCTCATTATTTTATATGGAATCTGTTTTGTTGCTCCTCAAGTTTTAGGATCACCTCTTTATTTCTGATGCTCTGAAATGTTTATGATGTTAGACCTTCAGAGGACCTTTTCAATCTGGAGACTCTGTGTCCTTCACTTCCAGGAAATTTTCTTGTATTTTTCCTTGGAAAATTTTATGTCTTCCATTTTCTTTCTTTTCTCTTTCTATGATTTCTAATCTCCTGGCTTGATCCTTTAAGTCCAGTAACCAAACCCTTTTTGTTCTATGTTCTCTCTTTTTGTTTCATTTGTGGGAAGATAATCTTAATTTGACTTCCCGACTCCTCTATTAAAATGTTTAATTTCAGCTTCTATATTTTTAAATTTGCGAGTGTTCTTTCTTGGTCTCTATTTTTTGTAGTACCCTATCCTTATGTTATGGATGCAAAATTTTCTATTATTTTCCCAAGGAGATTATTTACTGATTGGTTTTGTTTTCTTCTGTTCTTGTTTGCTTACATCAGTTTCTTTTTTTTCTGTTTGTTTTGCTCTGTCTTTTTATATTGGGGGATTTTATCAAATTTTTTTGATAAAAAATACATATCTATATGAATTGTGACCTGAAAAACAGGAAAAAAAAATACTGAATGTTCAAGTTCAAAGAGGATTAATAAGAATGATATATATGTGGGAAGAATCCTATGCAATGTCATTAAAATAACTTTTGAGCCATGCAGGAAGACAATTGCAATAGCTTAAGAAAGCCAAAGAAATGCAACACCTAAACAAGGGACAAATAACAAGCTACAGGCTGTGTGGTGGGTGAGGCGGGGTAGCAGACTGAAATCAGACAGAAGAGTAAGCAGTGTGTGACATGAATTTAGAGAATGTGTTATCCCAAAATCACTCCTTTAAAGGTATGGAAAGCCCTGTTTAAAGGTGCTTTCCCGTGTGGCCCTGAATGGTAGAACACACCCCCTCCTCTTGGGTACTATAACAAACTGTCTTTTCAAGGGCAGTCATCTCCTGATCTGTTGGCTTCCCCATACCTGAATAAAAATAAAACCAACATTTTAAAACAGTATGTTTAACATACGATCCAGCAATTCTATTCCTAGGTACTTACCCAAGTGAAATGAAAACATATTTCCACACAAAGATTTGTACATAATCTTTGAAAGTTCACAGCAGCATCCATAATAGCTAGAAACAACCCAAATATCCTTCAAATAACAAATGAATAAAGAAAAAGTGTTATATCCATACAATGCAATACTAATTCAGACATAAAAGGATTGAACTATTGATAGATGCTAAGACATGGATGAACCTGAAAACAATTATGCTAAGCAAAAGAAGCCAGGAACATAAGACCACATGCTGTATGATCCCTTTTATAAAAATGCTCAGAAAAGACCAATCTATAGAGTAAAGAAAGTGTATTCATGATTTCCTGGGGCTGAGGTGGGAACAGGGGTTGACTGAAAATGGGCATGATGGATTTCTTCAGGATGATGAAAATATTCTAAACCTGCATTGCAGGGATGGTTGCACAACTCTGTAAATTGTACACTTAAAACTGGTGAATTTTATGGTATGTAATGATATTACAGTAAAGCTGTTTTTAAAAATAAGTAAGTTTGGAACAAAGAAATGAATGACTTGCTGCTGCCTGGGGAATAAATATGATGTTTTGGAAGAAATGTCAGGGCACTATTCAGTTGTAGGGGCCAGGGGAAGACATCTCCTTTAACCCCTGAAGTTTTTCAAAAAAAATCACCTGATAAACAGATTAACATGGAGAAAGGCATGACAAATGTTATTATATCATAGTTTTACATGACACAGGAGCTGCTATGGGTTGAATGTGCCCTGAAAGTTCATGGGTTGGCAATGGAGTTGGAAAGAAATGGAGAAACACAACAGGTTCTCACATGCAACTCAGGAAAGAATTTTAAGACACCACCCTCATCTCCCACCCTCAAACCTACCCCTTGTCATATGGTCTAGTATCACACCTCTCCTTCCCCTACTGGAAGTTATCAGAGCTGACAACTTTCTGGGCACCACCCCGAGTTTCTGATTCAGTAGTTCCGGGGATGGACCCAAGAATTTTCATTTCTAAGAAGTTCTCAGTTGATGCTAATTCTGTTAGTCCTAAGACCATAACCCATAAATTTTGTCAAGAGGTAACAAAACACAGTGACATAAAGTATGGCCTATTAGCACTACTGCCTGGTTCAACTCCCAGCTGTGCTATGTGGCATTAGAAAAGATGCCCAATCTTCTAAGTGGTACAGATTAAGTATGTGACCATGGGAAAGATGCTTAATCCATGACTGCCTTCATTTCTCCATCTGTAAAATGGAAACAATACTTTAACTTATCTCTTCCATTTGTTAAAAGGATTAAATGAGTTAATATTTGTAAAATGCTTGGAAGAGTGCTTGGCAGGCGGGGGGCTCTACAAAAACATATTAATGCTTTATACTTTTAACAGAGGCATCTTTATAACATCACTGCAAAATGACTTCATTTGTTAAAAGGATTAAATGAGTTAATATTTGTAAAATGCTTGGAAGAGTGCTTGGCAGGCAGGGGGCTCTACAAAAACATATTAATGCTTTATACTTTTAACAGAGGCATCTTTATAACATCACTGCAAAATGACTTTAAAAATTTAATTTTACATTCAAAATTTAAAACAGGACACAACACACACACGTATACACACTCAGAGAAGCAATATGGCATCCAAACCTCAAAGTGTGATAATCAGATTCACAATCATACCATTAATTGACCAACTAATCCATGCTGGTGCTTTCCAAGTGTATCTTATTTTACCTTTCCAAATATAAAGTAGGTGTTATTGTTCTTAACTAAAATATGAAGAAACTGAGGCTCAAAGAGGTCATGACATTTGCCCAACTGAGTTAGATCATTCTAGAATTGAGATATTAAGAATCTCTCTAGAAGTGAGTGACAAGGAAGATAGGTGATGTGTAATTCAGAACTTTTTGGTCACAAATAACAGAAAAACCAAATCAAACTGGCTTAAACAAAGAAGAGAATAACTGGCTCTTACGTCTAAACATTCCAGGTTATCCTGCTTCAAGTATATAAACTGGATCCAGGAGCTAAAATCTGGATTCCATGCTCTCTCTCATTCTCTCTTGCTCTTGCTCTTTTCCTTTCTCTCTCTCTCCACTTCCCTTTCTCTTGGGCTCTTCTCTTTTTGTGTTAGCCTCACTCTCAACTAAGCCTCTCCACATGGTGAGCCCAACAGATCAAGGCTAACACCATCTTTACAGCTGACAATTCCAAAGTCTTCTTCCCCACAGTTCATGTAAAAGCTCTGGAATTGTGTCTCACTTAGCCAAGCTGAATTCCATGCCTGTCCCAGAACAATGATCACTCTAGCCAAGGGGATAGAACGTGCTAATTCATCAGGCCTGGGTCATACGTCCACCCTTAGGGCTGGCTCAGCAGGACCAGAAGGACTGATCATTGAGCAAGGATGACTCTCCAAAGGAAAATCAAAAGAAGGAAAATGGATGCTGATTTCTGATTCAGCTGTTCCTCACCAAGTCTACTGCTGTCCTGGAAGGCCACTGGCTGGAAGTCAGACAATCTGGGTTTATTTTTTTCAGTATTACCAAGTTATGGTGATTTTTTCAAGCCTATCATTTTCTCTTGGCTTTCGTTTCTGCATCTGTTAAAAGAAAAAAGTTGAGTTAGGATTCTAGGCTTTCTCTTATCAGCAAATCTCAAAGATTTCCTGGTATCTATGACTTGTTGACCCAACTTGAACAGGACTACTCAAATGCAATCATTTTTTTAAAAAATAATTCTGATTGAAAGAAAGTCAAATGAGCCTGGGGATTACACAGCCAGCAAAGAAGAGCCATATGGAGGTGAATTAGTCAGAGGAATGATGTTCGCACCAGTAGCATCATGTTCATATGCAATGAGAACTTAAAAAAAATTAGGGACACTAGACTACCAGTAGAATATGGGCTGGAGGGGACCAGAGGAGAGATGGGTCATCTAGAGCAAGCTTCTGAGAGAAAGTGATGTTTGAGCTGAGCCTTAAAGGAAAGGTGGGGTTTGCCATGTGAATGAAGATGGAGAGGCATTTCTGGCAAATGGAACAGCATGAGCCATGGGTCATGGCCATGTAAAGCATGTCCAGGAATTAGAAGCCTGTGGGGTAGAGCTGGGGAAAGACTCAGCTGGAAAGTCAGGCTAAAGGTGAACTGTGGAAGGCCTATCATGCCATGTGAGGAAGTTAGGAGTGTATTCTGTAATGGAGAATGAGAAGGCAAGAGGCAGGAAGGCAAAAACGCAGGTAAGCAAGCAAGGAGACCATGTCAAGCACTGGGTATAAGTGTCCAATATAACCCTTACCACGGGCCATTAATAAAATGGGTACTTATTATCCCCATCTTACAGGTGAGAAAACTGAGGTGTGGATAAATTGAATAACATGCCCAACCCCTGGGACAGTGGAAGTGTGTTGATGGAGTTGGAGCTCTCACCCAGATCATCTGATGTGTTCAAAGCTAGTATTTCTTTGACATCTTGCCTGATTTTCACCCCAGAAGAGTCCTTAGGGACTGGATTTAGCTCTCAACAAGTAGGAATTTGGATGTGATCGGCTGAAAGCATCAGCTCTCTTCTTAGTGTCACCCATAACACTCCCAAAGTTTGTAGCAATGAATTCCAGCATCAACCCAATAGGAATTATTTCTAACTCATGATAATGTGGTGTTTGTGAAACTTGGTTAGTAACTAAGAGAGGAAACCTTGGCAATTTCACAAAGCATCTAACTGGTTACTTCTGCAAACAAGTCACTGAGCAAGGTTTCTGGAAAGAGGGAAGGCAGCCTTGGACGACAACTGCAACTCCAAATATAGAAATATACTTAAATCAAGTAACTTTTGTAATTGAACCAATGGACGTAGGCCACCAGGCAAGCTTGCCACAAAGCATTATTAGGGATAAAATTTTTCAACTCTCTGTCAAGTTCACAATTGCTTGAATTCCCTAAGAATTAGGAGATTTACATTCAGATTTAGAAATTAAGGATGAAAAATCCTGTAATAGCAATGGGTGTGATACCAATTAACTATCAGGTTTAAAAAGCTTAACAGACTAATTTCTTCTTTTCCTTTGATTAAAAATTAAATTTAGGGCCGGCCCGGTGGTGCACTGCTATAGTGCGCCACTTGGGAAGCGCGGCGGTGCTCCCGCCGAGGGTTCGGATCCCACATACAGACCGGTTCCCGCTCACTGGCTGAGCGAGGCGCGGGAGCGACGCCGAGGGTTGCGATCCCGTTTCCGGTCCTGGTCCGGTACGGGGGCGACACTGAGGGTTGCGATCCGTTGCCAGACACGGAAAAAGACAAAAAGGAAAAAAAAATTAAATTTAGAAAAAAAAGGGAATTCAATTTTTCTTGCATGTCATCTTTTCACCTTTCTTTGCACTGCCAGGCTGTGAAAACACTGAGGGTTGCGATCCGTTGCCGGACACGGAAAAAGACAAAAAGGAAAAAAAAAATTAAATTTAGAAAAAAAAGGGAATTCAATTTTTCTTGCATAATGTCATCTTTTCACCTTTCTTTGCACTGCCAGGCTGTGAAACCACACAGGTTTATCTTTCCCATTTCAAAAGACACTGAACAGAAGCCTGTCTGAAGCCATTCTTTAAAAAGAGAGCCTTTCCATTTAGAGTGTTGATTCTGCATTTCTCAAAAGACTTGAAATAATAACCACTGTAAAACTTGATGTTCTAGCTCCAAGTATGTCATTTAGAAACTGCTCTCCAATTTGAGACATCTTATGACACGGCTGCAACGTTTGCAATACAGTGAAAGTATAAGAACCTATCAAGGATTATGTAATCACTGCATAAGTGTTGGCTTTGGATTGCTAACAAATGTTCAAACTCCCTTGAGAAAAAAAGAAAAAGAAAAACAACAAACTGTGGGGCCAAGAGGATGAGTGGATCGAGTGTCAGCGTTTATGTTCACGCAGCGTGGATTGACTCCAGCCTGAGGTTAACTTAGAATTAAAATGGAATTGGTGGTCTTGCCTTGGCAGACAAGAGGTTATAACAAATCTATGACCACATACATACAGACACCACGGTCGCCAGCTAAACCACACACATGTGGCACATTCAGAAAGTTTCAGTGAGGCATTTACCAACACCACTAGGATCCTTTTTCTTCCCTTTCTAGGAGACAGAGCAGACTTTATTCCTTTACACAGCAGTTAAAGGAACCTACATCATAGTTAACAGATTAGATCATCTTCTACCCAGAATTTGAATTAACATCATTAATGGCTGGAGAAAGTTCATCCTCAGTAGAAAGCAGCCTATCTATCATCAACCAATCATTTATCTGCCTACCAAAGTGATAGTGTTTCCGAAAAATGCACTATCTTCCTGGATATTTACATAAAGACTTCTTTGCTTTTCTTGAATCTAATGAGTGAGCATTTTTTACACCTTCTGGGTATCTGTTTTGGAAAGTCAAACTCATTGGCTGCTCCTGAAGCAATCAAGATTCAAGACACCACTAATTAAAGCGATAGAAAAGCAAACCACATGTAGACACTGGAGGATTACTGAGCATCCTTTGGAAGGCAGGAGAGCGGGGAAGCCCCACTGTGAACAGAAGGCCAACTGTAAGGGGAAGAGGCAATATCCATCATGGTGAGCTGCCATGTTCACATGGTGGGTACCAGGTTATGGACAGCCCTGAGAATTAGTTCTTGTGTTCACAGAACAAATATCTGTAACATGGAAAAGAAAGTGGGTTCCAAGTTCTTGACAAAGATGAATGGGATATCACACCCTACCAAGACAAGGATGGGGGTATTATGAAATGTTTGAAGGATGGGCTCACCTGTGTTGTTCTATCAGAATTCTGTAGAGTTTAACTGGTTTCTCTTAAATCACGCAATGTATAACTTATTTCTTGCTGCATAGCAAACCATCCCAAACTTACTTCCCTAATATGACAACCAAAATTATTACTTACAAGGCTATGGGTCATCCAGAAAGTCTTGCTGCTCTGGGTCAAGCCCAGCTGACCTTGGCAAGTCAGCAGTAGACTGGAGTAGCCTCATCTATTTCTGATGGTTGGATAGTTGTAGGCTGGGGCAACGGAGGTGACTAGGCTGCATGTTCCTCATTCTGCAGCAAGTTAGTCTTGACGAGGTCTCACGGGGTGATTAGTGTTCCAAGAGAGTCAGCAGAAGCACACAAAGCCTTTGGAGGCCAAGACTTCACTTTGCTGCCCCAGATTCCAGGGGCAGAGAAATAGACTTCATCTCTTGTTGGGAGTTGCAGCAAAGTCACATTGCAAGGAATGAGTTACAGAAAAAGGAAGATTTGGAGCCATTTTTACAATCATTCTACTATATTCATCTAATCAGTGGCAGTGTTAGGAAGGAACATTTCTATTTCAAATTCCCAGCCTCTTTCTAGTACCCAACATTAAGTTACAAAAACTCCAATCCATATTTGATCTAATAGGTATCAAGAGACATAGAGCATGCTGGTTGTAGAGTTATACTCTCTGGCTTGTAGCAAGACGTGTTAGTGCATGATGTGCTGCTATATCAGAATACCTGAGACTGAGTAATTTATAAAGAACACAAATTTATTTTCTCATGGCTAGGTATCAAGAGACATAGAGCATGCTGGTTGTAGAGTTATACTCTCTGGCTTGTAGCAAGATGTGTTAGTGCATGATGTGCTGCTATATCAGAATACCTGAGACTGAGTAATTTATAAAGAACACAAATTTATTTTCTCATGGCTCGGGAAGCTGAAAAGTCCAAGATCAAGGCACTAGTGTTGGTGTCTGGTGAGGACCTTCTTGCTGCATTCTCACACGGCAGAAGCTGGTCAAGAGAGCAAGTTACCTGCATACTGTTCAAAGCCTCTTTTAGGTCCTTCATCCCATTAATGAGGAAGGAGCCCTTATTTTGTAACCATGGCTTTTCAGTTAAAATTTATTCCTTCTTTAAATTGCTCATTCTTTCAGTAAAATTCCATAACTGACCTCTCATTCTGTTTCTTTCTGTCTTCCTTTTTAAGATTATACTTCTGGCACAGAAGTCATGAGTTGTGTGCCTAAAAGTGTTTTTCAGGATCACTGGAGTTAGCTTGGCCCAACACAAACCAGGCTAGGCTGGTTGAGCCTGCAGACCTGTCTACTGAGCCTGCAAAAATGTCCAAAAGCTCCACCTCCAGGTCACACCATTTCCTGCACCTGCAGAGTCATGCAGATGGCTTGTGCCTACACAGATCTTTGCCTTAACCCTGACTACTTCCCCATAAATGTACCATCTTTCCTGCCATGGGCAAGTTGGATTTGAAATACAAATGTTCCATCTTCTCATTTGGCTGCCTTGTAAATAAACATTTTTTTCTACTGCAAAGACCTGCGCTTTGGTATTTGGTTTTCCATTGCGTGCAAGTGAACTCCATTCAGTTTGGTAACAATGGCTTGACCTTTTTGATACTATCACATTGGTAATACCTGAATTTTGAAGGGGACACATTTGAGCCATAGCACAAGCTTTAGCATTCTGTGCTGTATGACATTGTGCAAATTACTTAACCAATTTGTGATCTCTGTTTCCTCATCTGCAGAATGAACTTAATAATAGAGCCCAGTTTAGGAACTATTGTGAAAACTAAATATACAACAAGCTTCAACAAAGAGACTGTGACTTAAAGTGCTCAAAATATACATCATAATCATCATCAACAACAACACTGACAAAATGAACTTCTGGTTTTCCCCCCCCTTCATGTCTCTCCCCCTATAACAAGGCCTTGGAACACAGTTCTTTCCCACCCAGAATCCAGTTGACCCTTTTGACC
>NW_007727384.1:392998-396410 GCF_000696425.1 Galeopterus variegatus | reverse complement strand
AATCCAGTTGACCCTTTTGACCCTTTTCTCTTACCCTGTACCCCACTCCCCAACACACACACACACACACACACACACACACACATACATACACACACACACCACAACGGAAGACAAACCAGACTTCCCCGTATCATGACAATTATCTGGATGGTTTGTGCACTTAAATTCCCAAGTCAATCTTCAGGCCTGGGAGCTGCCTGCCAGGAGCTCCCTGCCATTTCCCGTAGCCTGAACTCTAAGAGCCTGGGATTTGCCTTATTTAAATGTGGCGTAGGCTGGGATTCCTAAGGACTGAGAGCTATGCTGAGGCCAAGACATTTGTGGCCTCCACTGGCTCAGGAATCTGTCCTGCTTTACTGACACTAAGAAACTCTGTGTGTGTGTGCATGTTTGTGTGTGTGTGTGTGTATATATATATAGAGAGAGAGAGAAACACTTAAGGGCAGGTAGGTCTTTCACATGTACAAACTCACAGAAGTTCATGATTTGTAAAAAGAATACTACATACATTCTGCTGTGGGGGGCAATGATAATCAATCCCTACCTAGGAAGTCAATCCCTACCTAGATTTTTTTCAGAATAGCCTTATCTTAAAATTATAAATACAGAACAAAGTTTTGGTCTTTTGCTCCTCTCTAGGACAATACAACAATTGCTATTAAAAACTACCTTATAAACATGATTGTCCACACAAATATGAATGTGTATATTAATATAGGTTTATTTTTTAACTTTTTCTCTTCTTTTTCTCTTTAACATTCTATCTTTTTTTTTTTTTAGTTCAAAAAGAGCTTAGAAATCATTCCAGACCCTTGCTACTCAGTGTGGTCTGCCAACCAGCAGTATCAGCTTCAACTGAAAACTTGTCAGACCTACCCCAGAACTAGGGAAACAGAGTCTGCATCTTAACAAGCCCTCTGATGTGGATGCACATTAACATTTGAAAAGCACTGAAGGAAGCCAATACTTCTCTCATGTCAGAGTGCTACATAATCAAATAGAGGGCTTGTTAAAACACAGATTTCTGGGCCCGGTCCCTAGAGATTGTGATTCAGCAGATCTGGCAAGGGGCCCAGGATTCTGCATTTCTAACAAGCTTTTGGATGCTGCAGGTGTTGTTGATCCAGGATCCCCACTCTGAGTAGCAAGAATCAACACTTTCAGTTCACAGCAGGGGGAAAAGAAACCTGGGGACAATGGGTGGGAATGAATGCTAGCTAAATCACCCAGTATCTAACAATTATGTAGAAATCAAGACCAGACCCCAGTCTCTGAGTTTCCCTCCCAGAGAACTTTCTGACGTGTGATACTGCTTTCAACTGGATTCCCACTCTTTTTACTTTTCCTGTTACATGACTCCCATATTTTCTTCTTTGCCACATGACCTGTGACATTCTTTTCAGTTTCTAACTGGCAATTCCATTTCCTTAACCCATTTAGAACTTAAATTTTATTTTATCCTCTGGGTTTTTTTTACATCTTGGCAAAGGGCTGACCCATGCTGCTCATATAATGTTTATTGAATAGAACCCTCGTCTATGTCCTTTCTCTTTCCTAAGTCCCCTGTTTTGGTCTCCTGAGTTCTTTCTTCCAACAGGCATCATCTTCTCAGTGCCATCTCTACTTTCTATATTTCTAGCAGCTATTCCCCAATTTCTCTCTATCTTTTCCCCCTGATATATTTTCTCCTTTTGCCCCAGCCACAGTAACAGCTATTTTTCCTGTACTTTACCTCCAAGCTACTCACTCTCTCAGGGTACATGAGTGGTGACTGGAAGGGAGTGACTTGGAGGAAAGCAGGTAAGAGGTCTGAGGAAAGCAAACAGCAGTGNACTGGAAGGGAGTGACTTGGAGGAAAGCAGGTAAGAGGTCTGAGGAAAGCAAACAGCAGTGAGAGCTGAGGTGTTAACTCTCTGTCCTTTTCAACCTACACTCATACTGGCCACTGAATACTGAAGCACATGGTTCAGAACCAAAGAGGAACAAAAGTCAAAACTGAAGACAGTCACACCTGTAAGAGTATTCTATGCTGTTATGTGTTTATAGAAGCTGTTATATGCCCAATAATAATGGTTTGGGAATAGTTTAATTGGAAAATATAGAGTTTAAGTTAAAAACAAACAAACAAACAAAACAAAAAGACAAGATTTCAAACCCATTTGAAATATGTTAGATGGGGCTCCAAAACTGAGATGTTTGAGCTGCTTAGGCAAGTGCCCTCTTCCCCTGGGCTCAGTGTTGTCATGCTTGAAAAGGCTTGTGCCCACAGAGGGAAAAGAAAACCTTCTGAGTAGGACTACCAGATTTAGTAGATAAACATGCAGAATTCCCAGTTACATTTGAAGTTCAGATAAACAACGTATGATTTTTACAATAAGGATGTCTCATGAAATATTTGGGGTATGACCACACTAAAAATTATTTGTTGTTTATCTGAATTTCAAATGTAACTGGTAGTCCTGTATTTTTCTGGCAACCCTAAGAAAATTAAAAGCCATGACCATTTTACCAAGATGAAAAAAACCAAATCACAAAGTAGGAGAAGGAATTTGAAGTTAATATATCTGGTCAAAGGCTGATATTCTGAATATATATAAATATGAAGCTTACAAATCAATAAGAAAAAGACAACACAATATTTTTAAATGGGCAAAAGATGGAACATGCATTTATTTCTCAAAAGAGGATAGCTAAGTGGAAAGGTCAAAAAGTGTTCAGCTTCACCGTTTATCATGAAAATGTAAATTAAAACCCCAGTGAAATTCCACATATACCTCCAGAATGGACGGAATACACCAAGTGTTGGTATAGAAACTGGAGCAGGTAGAAGCCTCCTCCTCTGCTGATAAGAATGCAAATCTGTGCAACCACAATGGATAACTGGCAGTATTGATTAAAACTGAGCATATGCCTATTCTAGGCTCAACCATTCCACTCCTAGGAATACACCCAGCAGATGTATACACACCTGCTTACCAAAAACATGTTCAAAAATGTTCATGAAACACTAACCATAATAGCCCAAACTGGAAACAACCTAAATATCTTCAAGAATGCAATGAACAAATGGTGGTGTGTTCCTATAGCAAAATACTGTCTAGCAACAAGAATGAACAATCCAATCTACATTAAAATGCTACAAAAAGGATGTAATCAAAAATAATTGAGCAAAAGGAGCTGGACACAAAAAAGCACATAGACTATGATGTATTTAGGTAAAGTTTCATAAATAAGAAAAGCTAGTCTTAGGTGCTAGAAGTCAAAATAGAGGCTATTCTTGGACGTGGTGACTGGATCTGGGTATGGGAACTTTGGGGGCTATCCATGTTCTGTTTTTTGATTTAACGCCTGGTTTGCTCTCACTTTGTGAAAGTCACAGCACTGCACACTTATGATCTGTATCCTCTCC
>NW_007727384.1:363255-392510 GCF_000696425.1 Galeopterus variegatus | reverse complement strand
GGTAAAGTTTCATAAATAAGAAAAGCTAGTCTTAGGTGCTAGAAGTCAAAATAGAGGCTATCCTTGGACGTGGTGACTGGATCTGGGTATGGGAACTTTGGGGGCTATCCATGTTCTGTTTTTTGATTTAACGTCTGGTTTGCTCTCACTTTGTGAAAGTCACAGCACTGCACACTTATGATCTGTATCCTCTCCTGAATTTATGTTATACTTCAATAAGATTTACATTAAAACCTCTAAAAGAAGCTACAAAGGAAAAAATTGGTACCTTCTGACCTTAATCAGTTTGGTGCAACAGAATCAATACTATTATCATCATAACAATCATGACTGCAATCAGGATCTCTCGTTACATGAGAATCACCACAGGCTAAGCTGGTTCAGATATTTTGCCTATACCATCTCGTATGATCTTATTAATCTTCACACAGCATTTGCTGTGAGGCAGCTATTACTCTTCCACTTTTACAGATGAACGTGTGGAGTCTGAAAGAAGATAATGGCTTGTTCAAGGAAATAAAATTTTTAGGTGGCAGAGGCAAGTTTTGAAACCAAGAGTTGATTCAGATGCTGCAAAATCAGGTGCTTTTTTTTCTGCAGGAGGCTACAATGTGTCTACAGGTAGAGACTAGAAATTGCAAAAGAGAAGACATTTTAATTTTTCTCTTCCATTGACTCTCTGAGTCCTGAGATGGCATAAAACAGTCAGCCCCATTTCATGCTGAGTACATCTGAATTCTGGATTTAATTCAATTACCTACAGTTCATTGATGATTCTTACAATCAATTCTCAAAAGAGGAAAAGCAAATTCTCCTTAAGTATTCCAGCTATCTCCATAAACAAGTATCTAAGGAAAAAATAAATAAATGAATAAATAACAGACTTCTCAAGCAACAAGTCCTCCTATAAAGTCCCAACAAACACATGCCCACTTAACAAGGTTGTACTCATGTATCCATAATAATAAAATTCTTCTTGCCAATGCTTCTCAAATTTTAGGGTCAGCAAGAATTAATTGGAAAGCTTGTTTAATCAGATTTCTGGGCCCACTCCTGAGAGATCCTGATGCAGTAGGTCTGAGATGAGCCCTGAGAATCAGCAACTCGTGACAAACCCCAAGTGATACAGAGGCTGGCCAGTGCAGAAGAGATGCTCACAACAGTTTTCTTTGGGAATTGATCCCTCTGTCTTTGCCACTAATATTTACAGCTGCTACCTCGAGCTAGCTCTGACAGTTTGAGAAGCAGCTGGCCACTCCCTCCCTGCCAAGCTCTGTCATCATCGTCATTAGTATCACCTTCACTCATTCTGTCACAATGACATTATTGGCCATGAGGCCTCCCCAGGGCCTGAGCTCTGGCTTCCCTCTGTTCTGCTCTGAACTGCAAGGCCTCTAGGATCCAAATTTCTTCACATAATGAGCATGTTTGCTACATTTGGTTTGCCAAAGACAAAAAAAAAAAATCCAGATCTGTAGGAATTAAAGTCACAACTTGGAATTTCTTGTGGTTTATTAACTTTACTTCCCCCACACCCCCCAACCTGGGTATTTTGAGAAGAGAAACACTGTACTATGTGGCAGGTAAAGGGCTCCCCGAGGTGTCGTAGAGCAATTCCCAGCTCCTCCTTTATTTTCAAGTCCTTTTAGAAAGCCCAAGGCCATTTTTCTCTGCAGATGATCAGCTTCAGCACAGTACAAGTCTCTCCCCCAAAGTTCTGAGGGGTTCTTGATACACATCAGTTCTATTAAGAGATGCGAATGGTCAGCTTCAGTATGTCAAGAAGTGGTCAATTATATCATAACCTAGAAAGCACTCACTACAGAAAGCAAGACTGTCTCTGCCTCCTTACCACACAGCCAGTTATAAACCCCAAAGTATTATATGTGGGGGGAGATCACTAGACCCTCATTCTTGCCCCTAACTGGCTGTGTCCCTTTTGGGGAGACCACTTAACCTCCCTTTCCCTTCAGCTGTAAAATAAGGATTTATTTTAAGTGATCCTCAATGTCCTTCCATCTCCAAGAGTTGGCAAACCTATGAACCTATAGACAAGAACCAAAGAAAACACCCTCCTTTCCAACTTTCGCTTGGCATAAGTGATGTTTTTTCTCTAGGGACATGTGAGAGTGGTCCCTGCCTGCAACCTGTGCCCAAGAGGATAGGAAAAAAGAATCAAGGGCAGAGAAGGTAGAAACACCCTCAGAGGAGAAAGCTTTTATGTTTCTTTTTCTCCCTTTGAAGTCCACAGGGAAAACAAAATCTACCACCGGGTTATCCAACAATAATATCAACCAGGAATCATTTAGTCCTTTTCCATATTCTGTGGCTACAGTAGCAAAAGAAAGTAGCCTGCTTCTTCCCAGGGGCTCATGGGTAGGGAGCATCCATCAAATCACAGAGACACACCCGCTATTCAAACTCAATTTAGCGAAAATGACTTTTTTATGAGAACCCATGAGAAAATGGTTGACTTCCAGCCCTTATGTTATCAGAGTTGTTTGACATGGAATTACATGGGCCTGGACTATAAATCTTAACTTCAGCCTCAAATGCAAAGCATTTGATGTGTCTGGGAACCTGCTGCAAGAAAGAAATTAGCTGTAAAACAAAGTAAAATGCCTGTTCCCATGGGAAGACTCGGCGGGACTGCTAATAGATCATGTGTTCGTTTGGAAGACACTTGTTCCTTTGGTCAAGCAGCAACTAATATTTTTGCTTTCCACTGCCTTGAACAGGAAATATGGTAGTAAAGGCCGATAGACAGGGCAAGGCATCATATTAATTACACGGTCAGTAAACACTTGCTCACCCGTGTTTCCTAACGGTCTGAACGCTTCCTGGTTGGGATCAGCAATGCCACTGGCCTCTGTTAACTTGTTTTACTCTTGTATAAATGTCTGGGATGAAGAAGTGCATCTTCAGGGAACCCCAGATTGAGAGGGGGGTGGGGGTGCAGGAGAAGGCAGGTCCTCTCTCAGCTAGAAGTGTTGAGAGTGGGCCCGGCATGCAACCCGTGCCGCGGCTGCCACAGCCCACTGCCCCCATAAGGACAGGGCATCCGGGAACCTGGAGGGAGTGACTTGATAAGGTGATTTGATGGCATTTAGAAATTCTCTTTTTTCTTTGCGGAGTGGATATCAAACAGAGGTTCAGGTTCATTCTAAAGAAGAGAAAAAGCAACACATCCCAGGAGAGAGATTTCAGTGGTAACCATGTCAAAACACCTGCCATCAAAACTGCCCCATTTGGAAATCTCTTCTCTGGGGTAACTGCAAAGGATAGACAAAGACCACATCCACCTGGGGCTTCTCCATAAAACAATGGGTCTCAAGGTATGGTTTCTGGACCAGCAGCGTGGGAATCCCCCACCCCCGCAAACCTGGTAGACATGCAGAATCTCAGGCCCCATCCCAGACTTGTTCAATCAGAAGCCCTTGGGTTAGGGCCTGCAGTCTGAGCTGTAATAAATTCTTCAGGTGAATCCACTACCCGTTAAAGTCTGAGAATTCCTGCCATATAGAGATTCTCATATCCATGCCATCCAGGCCCAAAGCTAAGCACTGCCATGATCTACAAGGACCTCATGATCTGGCTCCAACCTACAAGCTCCAGTCACAAATGCCACCTTTGCCTACCTCTGCTAGGCCTGGGTTATTCCCTCCTTGAGGACTTTTCCTGGAGGCTTCTCATGCCTGGCACCTTTGCTCGTTCAATTTTCAGTTCAAATGTCAAACCTTTTAAAAGGTATCTTCCCACCATAGATGCTCTTTAAATACTTGCCCACAGACACTGTCTAGTATTGTCCTTGTAGCAACTTTCCAAGATTGACAATCACTTTCTTAGTAAGTTTGGAAGTTTAGGGTCCATACTCCTCAACTAGAGGGTAAGGTTCCATTAGAAGAGGCATCAGATTCTTTATGCCCACGCCTCCGTTATATGCTCCTCCACTTCTAAAAAGTCCAGCATTCATACCCTTTTCTCCTACCCCTTCTCAGAAGCTATTGTCAATCACATTGTTATAAATCAGTGCAAATGGAGAAAAAAAATTTACATTAGGAAAAGTTTTTTTTTTAATTTAAATTTTAGGCACCATTCAATAAGTACTGTGCAGTCTTTTAGATGCTGGGGAGGACCCAGGGGGGTCCCTAAAATAGCACCCCTTAGGCATCCCCTTAGGAGGGGCCTGTAATGTTTTCCAATAGAAGAACTCTGATTTAAATGTGGCTTCTTATGGAAAAAATTTTTCTCTTTGCCATAAGCAGAAGACTACCTTTACTCTAGGACATTTTGTCTGTTGTGAGCTGGATAGACAAGCCATAATCAAAATTCAGAGCTAACTACATCTCAAATTGTGGTATATATATTTGTATTTTCCATCTCTCGCTTATATCTTCATATAACTTTCTGAAAGCTCAACTTAGAGACAGCAACTTGAATCTAAAGAGGTGTGATTCTTAGGATCCAGGGGCTCGGTCACAATGTTATTTTACTGGTCTTTCAACAAAATATGCTTCAATGGCATTATTTTTGCATCCATATTGGCTTAAATCATTGAAGAGGCATTATAGTCGCACCCTCCCAGCAGAGGTGGGAGACAGTGCTTTTAGAAAGAGGCAGACAATGCCCTCGGTGGCTCCAGCACTCTGTCATCAGAGATATCAGCTCTAGGTTGGGAGCTGAGCATTAGCCCATGTAGCCTAAGATGAGTTCACAGGGCTGGAATTCAAAACACTAACCAGCTGTGGGAACCCAGTGAGAAGCCTGTCACACTGCAGGGTATCCAGATTAGAGCTGTGAGAATTTGCGAAAATCCTTCTTGCTAAGTAAGTTTACTTCTTCATCTTCTTTCTTTCTTTTTTGAGTTTTCAGTGTTTGATAGCATTCTGAATCTATAGCCATACATATTAATAATGCAAAAAAGGCAGCTCTAAAAATATTTATTAAAGCAATCAGGGGAAGTGTAATACTGGCTGGATATTTGCTGACCTTAAAATTGTAATTTTTAGGTGTGATAATAGCATTGAATTTGTGTAGCAAGATATAAAAAAATAGATTAAAAAGTATCACAAATCCTCAGTAATTGTTGAAACTGGGGTGGGTTATGGGGGATTAATAGAATATTTGCCCTCCTTGTAAAAGTATGTTTGAATATGAACATAATAGAATTTTATTATAAAAAAGGAAAAATAAATAATGCTAGACCAAAGGAAAAGTTATTTCTTAAGGAATGCAAGAATGTGTGTTCAGCTAAGGATTTTCTTAAGGCCAGCCACTGTCAAATAAGTAATCTGCAAATTCAAAAATAACAAGAAAGATGTTCTTAGGTTCTCAAGTCTTAAGAACATCCTTCTGTGATTTACACATTAATAGGAAGAGGCAGAGAAGCTTAAATGGACCCCAAATTGGAAATGGCACATTGCTTTATTTGATACTTCATTGTTAATTACTGATCACAGCAATGGCCATAATAGGAAGAGGATAAGGTGCAGATTTGGGGGTCCCAGATTCCACTCATGGATTTCTCTTCCTGTGAGTCCCTGTGACATTCAGTTATCATCTCCATACTTTAGTTTCCTCATCTGTAAAATCGCAGGGTTGTACAATGTCAGAGCTAAGGTTTCTTTCAGGCCTGAAAGTACAAATTCCAGATTATGTTAGCAAGTCTGCTTCGGTAACAAAGAAGATAAAAAAAGGTCAGGTTCTAGATATGAATTGGCAAATCAGGAGACAGCAAATTTGTTAAGCCGTTATTGAATTCTCCACACAGGAAATCCAACTGTAACAACCTTTGCTCTTAAGAAAGTCTAATTGGCAAATGAAGCAATATGGAAAATAAACAGGTTCCAACTGAGAGCTTAGCCACAGCATAATTCTATCAAGAAAAATATATACATCGACAAAAATATATATTGTCAAATTATATTGAGTTGTCAAAAACTGTGTGCATTTGCCTTCCTAACACGGAAAAAGATGAATATAAGTGGCCCTTATTCATGCATCAAGAAAGTTCAAAAATAATTTTTATTTCCTTCACAGAGATTGAAAACTGTATGAAAACATGTACTTCCAGTGAAATTAAACTGTTTGAAGTAGGAGGGTTTGGAGGGCAGAGCTGGATTTACAAGACCACCCAAACCATTCATTTGCTAATATTCTTCTCTGAAAACATTAGCAAGTGTTGGCTTTGCAAACACATGACTGATATCAGAAAGATGTCCTATATAAAACAGCCTCTGGTGCACAAAGCTATGACCCATTTTATTCTGGGGTCTTGCTTTCTACCACGTGCTGTCTTCCAGATCTCTTCCACTTCTGGCTCTTTACTTGAAATTTAAGGTTAATGAGCCACACATGGCCAAGCATGCAGAACTGCTGTCACTGTTCATTGGACACTGGGACTGTCCCACTCCACCAGTTACTGGTAGATCTCATTATGCAAACAATTTTAAATAAAAACAAAACTAGTTGATTATATTATCCAAAGATTTATTTCATAAAAATACTTAGGTGTCCTAGGTATCATGTTTCAAAAAATGGGTCACTTAGATTTACCTCTGCAATTTGAATCTTGACCTCATTTTCTCATTCAAATCATCCTTTCCTTTCTAAGAGCCAGCCATGCAATATTGGGGAATGGTACCTGAACAAGGGAAAAAATTCATGTTATTTCTCTGAGAAATTTTGAAAAGAGGAAAGAGAATTTTCTCATTTTAATGAGCTCTAGTTACTTAACTGTCATTTATTACAAAACACAAAAACACAAAATGATAGTATCTTTATTGACTTATAGCAAGGGTTTTATACTGGTGCCAGAAAATGATCACTCTTCTTCTTGGAAAAATTTTAAGAATATTTCTGAATTCTAAATTGACACTTTCTAATCTTCTCAGACTAGTTTTTTTCTCCAGTCATTAATGTTTCTCCCATTTTACAATGTAATGAAGGGAATAAAATTTAACATATGTATATATTCATAACATATTCATTTTAAGGTAATCCTTTGACAGTGAGTACAATTCCATGAGGTTGGCCATAATGATATTTAATTCTATCTCATCTCTGTATTAGAGACATTTCATAAAAGTTGTGAGCTTCAGAAAAATTATTTGTGCCACCTGATAAAAAGTATCTCTTGAGTCTCGGCAGTTTTACTTTCAAATCTGAAATAAGAAAATAGAGTTGGCTTTCTGAGTTATCTAAATCAAAGGTTCTCAATCTTGAGCCTACATCGGAATCACCTGGATGATTAGTTAAAACACAGATCCCTGGTGCCTTCCCCCATCCCACCCCCAGGGTTTCTGATTCAAAAGTTCTAGGTTGGAACCTGAGAAATTGCACTTCTAACAGGTTTCCAGGGGTGCTGATACTGATGCAGTGGTCTGGGTAGCACACTTTCAGAACCACTAATCCAAATGTATATAGCACAGGGGCTTGAGTAACAGAAAACTATAATTATTACATTCTGTTCTGTAGAGACTCAAGCCATCTACACATTTTGACTGGAGGGTGGGTTGAAAAGTATCCTCCACCTACCCATTTTGGAAACCTCAAACTGAATATAGATAATCCTTCGTACAAGCAAAATTACTCCAGGTTTGAGTTCAGCTAAACCAGACTGCAATCAACTCAAAACGCAGGGAGATACTGCTTAATTTTCAGTCTAAGGAAGCTCATTTGGTCACCACATAATCCTGGACACGTCGGGGTACAAAGCATCAAGAATTTGGGAGGAAAGTGTGGAGGGGGAAGGGAGGGAGTGTTTTAGACTGCCCCCCTCCCCACCCCACGGGTGTCATTAGCAACATGACAAAGCATCTAAAAAACCTCTGAAGTGTCAGGGTGTGATCTGAAGTCCCACCAGTGCAACCCTAGGAAGTGAGGTTCACCACCTCGCTGTGGCCACTGACCTCTGTGGACCATTTTCTATTACCTCCGGGTCCCTGGACCTCCTTGCTGGCCCAGGCCTCTGCTTTCGTCACTGCACCCTATGGTTGTCCCTCATACTAAGGTGATGATGGCCCCGAACATAAAGAAGTCTTTCAATAGTGATTTCCTGTATCTTGCTTATCCCATCTCAGAAAAATCTTGCCATTCAAGTGAACTGGCGTCACCATGGGGTGGAAGAAGGGAGGGGCTGGAAAGGGGAGAGGGACAGGCGGTGGCAGTGGGGGGGGGAGAATCCCTTTCAAACTCCCTCCCCGTGAGAAGAGGGGACAAGAGCAGGAAGAGGAGGAGCCCAAGGGTGCCTATTTTTAACTTGTAATGAAGCCCTTTGGTCCCCTCTCCTCTGTCGCTCAAGCCCTGGAATGACTTGCCAAAGGCATAAATCGCCTGGGCAATTCATTCCGCCTGCATTTACTCTGTGTTCAAACAGGCAAGCAGCTGCAGCCAAAGCCACTCAGATTGCACTTTGGGCCTTTCCCTCTAAATCTGCACCCTCCTTCCCCGAAGTTGTCCTCCGTGAGAATCCAATTGTCACCTCCAAAATTATGTCACTGGGGGGGGGGGGGGCAGGAAGAAGGAAAACTCACCAGAGTTTGGGGTGGAAATTGAGTCTTAAAACACAAGAGACCAACACGGTTCCCCTCCAGCAAGGGGCATGACCGGTGTCCACGGAGAAGGGCAGAGGCACTGCTGTCGGTCTCGTGGTGAAGTGGCGAGTTCATCCAGTACACAGGTGGGCATTTCGGCAGCTCTCCTGATCTCACACTGGGGGCAGGGGGAGGGGGTGGCCATAATAACTGAGCCAAGCCAGTAGAAGGACAGAGAAAATTAGCCCTGGTGTTGATACTGAAAAGTTTTGAACTGGACAATGGCAACTCAGTTTATCCTCTGGCCTACTTACTCTTACATTCAAAGGAGTGTTATTTGTACCAGGAAAGAGAACTGATGCCTGAGTTAACACTCATTGCCTCTGTTTTATTTTTAGGCTCTTCCAGAGAAAGGACAGCAGAGCCACTTACTCTTCTAGCCTCAGACCACACTTGATTTTCTCAGGTTCCCCTGCACACAAAGGCCCTAAATAATTTTCCTTAGAGATCTGTCCAGGCAGTGTAGCCAGATCTTGGCATGGCCACTGAACCTGGGCATGCAAGCTCAGTTACCTGTCCCCAGTGGGATCTGTATCATCAGCCCATTTGATTTTCTCATCCAATTGGTTGTTTCTTCCTACTGGAGCCATGCTTGGCCACAAGATTTTTTTAAAAAAGAAAGAAATATGACCAGGATAGTGTGGCGAATCTAAGAAAAAAATGAACAGTTCCAAGACATTTTCTCTTGTGAAAATGTCAGTGCATTGACAGGATATCAGCACTGGGAGGCCAGCACAGGGGACTTCCTGGGATGTGTCCATCTGCGTTTTCTTTTTTCTTCATTTTTGTGGAAAAAATGCAGCTGTCACCTGCAACACCTGAGAAGCCTGGGAACGCTCATGGCACTCAGTCTGCTCTGCTCCAATCATGCTGGCCAAGGGGGATGCCCACTAGACTGCCTGGAATCCCAGGGAGGACAATTCAGCCAGAGACACAGGGGCACACTGGTTCCCAAACTCCCAGATAGTCCCAAGCCACCTTCAGCATTGTTCACCAAACCTGTACTGTTTAATATTTTCTTTGCAGCAATATTTTGCTTAAGTAAAGTCATTGAAAAAGAAAACAATAATTCCCTGTAGGAAAAAGTGGAAGTTTAGAAACCTGGAAATCAAAGTACATGGGAAATTCCAATAGAACATAACAGAAAATCAGCAGGATTTGCCATAAGCAGAAACCCTACATGCCCTAGACTCCATGCCTGAGGCCCTCCTCCTTTAAAAGAGACTCACACAAGTTAGAGAAGTGGTGGAGATGCCTTAACAGCAAAGGGAGATTGTCCAATCAGAGAAATGAAGGATGTTGCAAGGGGATTGGAAAGGAATCTCACAATGGGATTCAATGTTATTTAGACCTTGTCTGGGTCAGTTTCCCAGATAAATCATTTCAAGAAATACCTAAGGCAGTATTTTTTTAACTTTTATTTTAGCCATGACCCACTGAAGAAATGGGTTGTATTTTGCAAACCACACACTCACACCCACACACACAAGTACTTGCCCTTACAAAGTATGATGCACTCTGATATTTTTTGTTCTGTCCTATTTAATTTTTTTCAAGCACTGGTTATGACCCATAGGGGTGTTATCAGGTGCAGTTAAAAACACTGCCTTAAACTTTGGGAACCTTTGGTTACACCCTTATCCCTTAACCTCCATTCAGTGTAGAAATCCCATCCACAGTTCTCCACAATCGCTACCTGTACCACGCACTCAATTACCTATATTAAAATATTCTTACATGGGATCTCTTTGTGTTATTTTTGCAACTTCCAATGAACCTCTAGTTTTTATAAAGGATCAATAAAATACTTTTATTTTTACTTTTAAAAAATATTCTTCTTCAGCTTCCTTTCTTCCCCACTGAAATGTGTATAATCTTTTCCCTTGACTCAAATTGTCATTTCTTTTAACTCAGAGAGAAAATCAGATATTCCTATGTTTTATTACGAAAGATGTTCCAAAAATGCACAAAGACTGAATTTAGTCTTGACACAGATGTTGGGAAATTTAAATATTTTTTCCTACTGATTTTTGTCCTTACATATAAGAATACTATAATCAGAGCATGTCTGTCACTTATGTCAGTGACAGACATAGAAGAAGAAACAGCGATTTCTCCTCTGCCGGAGAGAAACCTCACGGTGCTTACTAGGAAGCCTGTCTGTGATGGGAAGCAGCATGCCTCGGAAGCGGGGTGCACAGCAGGTGCACTGGGTTGCCAGGGGCCATTTCTACACAGCCACACCCCTGGCCACGTAGCCACATGGGGAGGAATGACACGATCATCACTGCGTCGCTGCACTTGCCAACAGAAGGAGTCAAACTGAAGCATATCCAGAAAGATAATGACTTTCTTCTGACATAAAATCCTGGGATGAGATCATATCAGTTGTAGTTTTATCACTTAGAGAACAATTTCAGGGAGTTTCATCCGGGGATTCTGGTTTTCTGCTTTGAAGAACAACAAATGAAGTAAAATCATATTTTTAGATATTTTTGATTGTATACCATTGTTCTTAATTCAGAACTCCAGGCATACAATCATATTGGCAAGACAATGAAATTGACTGTAATCCTGTGTTTTATTCCCAAAATAACTTTAATAATAATAGCTTGTACTTTGAATCTATGTGCCATGAGCTGTACTAAGCACTTCCCTGGCATTTAGCTCAGGTAATCCTAAATTAACCCTGGGAGGTAATGCAATGAACTAAGTGCTTATGTCCCCCCAAAATTCATATGTTAAAATCCTAGCCCCCAAGGTGATAGCATTAGGAGGTGGAGCCTGTAGAAGGTGATTAAGTCATGAGTACAAAGCCCTCATAAATGGGATTAGTGCCTCTATAAAAGATGCCCCAGACAGACCCTTTGCCCCTTGCACCATGTAAAGACACAGCAAGGAGGCTCTGTCTGTGAGAAAGCCAGCCCTCGCCAGACACCAATCTGGTGGCACCTTGATCTCGGACTTCCCAGCATCCAAAACTATGAGAAATAAATTTCAGTTCTTTATAAGCCACCCAGTTTAAGGTATTTTTGCTATAGCAGCTTGAACAGACTAAGACAGGTACTTATTATTAGGATTGCCACATTAGAGAAGGAGAAATGGAGGCTTACAGATAGGAAGTGAATTTCCCAAGTTCATGCAACTCAGTGACAGAACCACAGGTGGACTTGGAATCAGCACCCTTAACCTCCCTTCTTTATTGCCCAGTTTTCCCATGAGTAACTCACCACACACATTAGTATTAGTTAAGAGGAATACCAACACCTCTTTCATAGCAGGACTCAAATAGATGGTAAAATGATTTAATAAGCACAGAAGTATAATGATGAAGTGGATAAACAGCTTTTACAAAACATCTTCATTCTCCGTGTATTCCCCCGGATGCCTCCACAGCTTTTTCCCATCACTCGCCTCCCCCCACTAGCAGACATGAGTAAGACAGCTGTCAAATGTTCTCAAAGTGCACCCCCAAGATAAGCAGCATCGGCATCACTTGGGAACTGTTAGAAGTGCAAACTCTTCTATATAGAATGTATAATTACTTAGATGTGGAAAGGCCAACAGATGAGGAGACAGGTACCATTGAAAAGTTAGTTTATTATACAGTTTCTAAGGGAAGGGGGTACACCATGCCATTGGAAGGGCCACATGGAGAAACACCTAGCTAAGTCAAAAGGCAGAGGAAGGTGGGAGAGATGCAGGCAAGAGACTTCACTGTGGTTCCCAAGGAGAGGAATGGCAAGGAACGGTAAGCAGGCTTGGGATTGGCTGGGTAGAATAACCTCCACAGGCTGTCTCTAGCTATCTGGGACCTGGCCCTTGGGTGAATAGAGCAGGTAGAGCGTGACCTGGAGTGTGAGAACCCAACAAAGGAAGTGGTTGGGGGTGTGGGCTCTCACTCAGCCCCTTTGCTTTTGAAAGGTGTGCAACAGGGGAGTTGTTGACTACCTCTAGGAACTGGAAGCCCTGGGAGGGGCAGTTGCTCCAGAATCATCAAAGCCCAAGATTTCAAGACATCAAAATACAAAAAAATAAAGATGTCATTAATACGCCACTCTAGACCCGCAGATTCAGAAACCCTGAGGGGGGGGGAAGGAGTCTGTTTCCACAAGCCCTCCAGGTGACTCTGGTGCATATCATAGTTTGAGATTCACAGATTTAGGATTTGCTCTCCTGTGTTCCACATAGCACAGAAGCAATAAGTATGGAGTACATATCTGAATTTTTCCTTTCCTCAAGAATTAGCAACTTAACTTTAAGTATAAATATTAAATGTTTATCCACAAACCATTTGAAGAAATGTTGTTTAAACATATTACAAACACATTTAAACACATTCAAATAATGTCATCTATTTCTTTCTTTATGTCTCCAAAACAGCGGTGTGTCTAAATTATAATAAAGACGACCGAAGGTTTCAGTAATAAGTAGGACACTGAGAGTCTCCAGTGTTCCCTTTAAAACTTATGCTAATCTTCAAAATAATCAGAAAGACAGCATTGGGGTCAAGGACACTAGGTAGACTTTTTGTAGTTTCACTCTAGAAAATTTTATTTAATTTGTTTTTCTGGAAATTTCCGTTAATTTCTGAAGGACCTGCTTCTAAGTTGGTCAACAACAGAAACCATGGGTTTCTGTTACACTTTCATGAATATTAGGAAGATTAAAGAACTCAGCTTTTTGCTCCCAAAATTTTTAAGGCCATGATTTAAAAATAGATTGATGTTGAAAATGGGAGAAGACAGAAGATTTGGGACCCAGTTCTAGCTGTGCTTTAATTAGTGGTATGATCTTGAGCAAATGAATAAATCTCTCTGGGATTTTGTGGGGTATTTTTGGTGCCAGGGTGTTAGACAAGAAGATATTTCAAAGCAAATACAGTCGCATTACATCTAACGTCTTCTCACTGAAAAATTCCTTGAGAGAGACAATTCCTTTACCATAGTCAAATACAAATGAACTTTTCTATCTACTCTGAGCTACAAAATCTTAAGTGCAATTGTTACTTGAGATATACTGGTCTACATATCCATCTGTCATAGAAGTTCTCAATATTAGCTGCACATCAAAATCATCTGGGGAAGCTTTAAAACTGCCAGTGTCTGGAACTGATTACCAGAGATTGTTTTTGGGTGCATCTTGGGCATGGGAATTTTTTAATTGTAAATTGGCCGTTTATAATTGTATGAATTGATGGGGTATAAAGTGAAGTTATAATTTATGAATATAATGTGGAATAATTAAATCAAGCTAGTTAACATATCCCTCACCTCAATTACTTAACATTTTTTGTGGTGAGAACATATGAAATTTGCTCTCTTAGCAATTTTGAAATGTACAATACTCTATTATTAACTACATTCACCACGCTGTACAATAAAACTCAAAAAACTAAAAATAGAATTATCATATAGTCCAGCAATCACACTTCTGGGTATTTATTTACCCAAAAGGTTTGAAATTAGTTTGTCAAAGAGATGTCTGTACTTCCATGTTCATTGCGACATTATTCACAATAGCCAAGATATGGAATCAACCTAAGTGTCTATCAATGGATGAATGGGAAGGAAAATGTGGTATATATACACGACGGAATACCATTCAGCCTTAAAAAATAAGGAAATTCTTTCATTTGTGATAACATTGGTGCAACTGAAGAACATTATACTAAGGAAAATAAGTCAGGCACAGACAAATGCTACATTTTCTCACTTATATGTGAAATCTAAAACAATCAAACTCATAGAAGCAAAGAGTAGAATGGTGGTTACAGAGTCTGGAGGGTAAAGGGAATGGGGAGATGATTACCTAAGGGTACAAAATCTTAGTTAAACAGGAGGAATATTTTTTTTTCTTTTGAGGGGTATGAAAATTTTTATAGCTCCCCAGGTGACTCCAATGTGCAGCCAGGGCTGAGAAGCAAAGGCCTATAAAAAGTCTGGGAGCACTCTTTAAATCAGGAGAAAACATAGGAGTGGTTAGTTGTACAGTTACCTGAATATGTGGTGGGTAAGTGGGGAGGATACCTTGAGTTTGGTCTCACCCCTTAAAAGAGAGGGGCAGTGGGAAGACACTAATTTCATCAGTGAGTCTCTGAGACAAGGAACCGGACACAGAGTAGGTAAGAACAACACTCTCCCCTCTTGTGGTAGGAAACAGAGAGGTTAATTAGCTTTGAGAGTCCTGGAGAGCACATCTGCTCAGGCAGTAATGTTCTCTTGAAGTGTGACAGCAGGGGCTCATGTAAGCTTTCATCCACGTGTGTGTTTGCACGCAGCAGAGAGCCTAGAGCAAGTGCCAGAGCAGGGGAAGCAACCAGGACTGTGAGACTGGTGAGACACCAAATGGGACTCTTGGCTCTTCCAGAAATGCTTGCCAGAGAAAGAAGGGGATGAGATTTACATAGCACCAAATTCTTGGATTATGCAGTTGAGGGTAAGTTTAGTGTTCATGGTCCCAGTTCTTCACCCTTCTTGCATCTCTCTGCCATGTGAGCATGCCTCCCTTTATTTGCTGACAGCCAACTGATCCCAAAACCTATAAGCAAGCCCAGCTGTGGTAGAGAAATCTGAATGTGACTCCCAATGATTCTCACTTGCTGGTGTTCATAGCTTTATACAATTCCCTCCCCTTGAGTATGGGTGAAGCCTGTGACTCTTTCCTAATCAATAGAATATGGCAAAGGTGATAGAATGCCAGTCATATGATGACATCAGTTATATAAGACCATCTTTAGAGATGCTCTTGCCCTCCAGCTGACCTTGAAGAAAGAAGCAGCCATGCATGAAATGTGAAGAAACTGAATTCTGCCAATAGTCTGAGCAAATGTGAATCAGGCTCTTCCTCAGTCAAACCTTCAGATGACAGCTCATCCCATCCAGCACTGATTGCATCCTGGTCAGACCCTGAAGCAGAGAACCCAGCTAAGTCACATTCAGATTCCTAACCCCCAGAAAGTGTGAGATAATAAATGTGAACTGTTTTGAGCCATCAAGTTTGTGTGGTTTGTTATGCAGCAATAGATAGCTAATACATCGGCCAAGAACAGAACCACCCATCTGACCCACAGCTTTGTGAATGAAACAAATGTTTATTGTTACATTTGACTGAGTTTGGGGGTGGAACCAAGTTACTTCCAGTCATCTCAGCTGTGGCCATCCTAGATGAACCAACCCCCAGATATGTGAGCAAGCCCAGCCAAAATCATCAGAGTAAACTAGCTAAGCCAAATATGATCACAGACGCAAACAGGCCCAGCCAAAATCTGCCAAGGATAGCACAGATCAATCAGCTGAACACCCCCAAACTCATGAGTTATCTAGATATTTACTGCTGTACGTGACTGAGGTTTGCGATTGTTACACAGCATTATTGTAGCAATGGACAGCTGATACAGTGAAAGTAAAATTTAGTTCTCATTCCTTTAGTACCCACAGACAAGTGAGGCATCAGGAAATTGGAAATTACTTATATTATAATGTGATAAAATAACATTAATCACAATTCAGATGTTACTATCTAATGCCTCAAAGGAAAATTCCTGAAGTCTTTAGTCAGTCATATCTAGGACAATTATCTCCGTCCTGGGACAGCTTGAGTACTGTTTTCTTCATCATCCTTTGATTTGCTTATTCTGTTTCTCCCACATCTATCTCACTAGAATGATCAATTCCTTGTATTCAGTTTCTAATACCAATTGAAGAGAAATAGCTATCCTCAATTCTCAAGGTTCATGCTTTGTGTACACACACACACATATACACATACACACACACCCCATACCATTAACTGAAGATCTGGGGCTCTTTCTATATGCAATTAATACCATTATTTAAGGTTTTGTTCTTTCAATATTTTCTGTAAATTTCTAGCCACTAGCACTAGGTATCAGGGAATGTCATCTTGGACACTGTGATGTTGTAGTCTGTGTTTTATCTGGGGCACTCAGGCTCTTCTACTCTCTCAAATGTATGTACACATGCTTCATTTTTACCCTCTGATCTTAGTGGGCAAAGAAAAACTTCCAGGTGGAATCTGCCCTGAAAAAGTTTTATGATATGCAGCAATGGCAAACCTAGAATACTTCCTCTACTGAAATGTTCGATCTCCACCCTGATGCAGCTGCTCTTGGAGTTACTTTAAATTGTTTCATGTCCCCTCTCTATACATGTGGATTAAACTAGCCATCATGTGGAGATTACTCACATAAAAGAACAGTTTTCTTAAAATACTGTGAAACACCAGTATTGGAGCAGGGGGAGTTCTGTGCTGATTTTAATGTTGGTGGGGTTTTTTTTTTCTATTTTTTTTTTTTCTGTTTTTTGCACACTCATTAAAATGGCTAAAATAAAACCACAGTCAGTAAGTTTTGGCAAGGACATGGAGGATATTGAACTTTTGTTCATTGGCACTTGGCATGTAGATGGTACAACCACTTTGGAAAGCTGTTGGGCGGTATTCACTAAAGAAAAATGCGCGTACACCTTGAAACTCAGCAGTTGCATTCCAACAAAATATGTGCACGCATTCCCCACAGATTTGTGCATAAATGCTCATAGCAGCACTATTCATAATCAAAACTAAGAATAGCCAAAATACCCATGACATTTGAACGGATAAATCAATTGTGGTTTATTCATACAATGGAATATTTTGAGCTATTAGAATGAATGAATTTCAGTCCACAGGCTACGACATAATGTCCTTCATAAACATGTTAAGTGAATAAAGCCAGACACAAAAGATTACATTACATATTATTCCATTTATATCAAATGAAAAACACTGGCAAAATGAGTTTATGATTCTAGAAGTCAGGACAATGGTTATTTTGGGGGGGGAGAAGGGGTAAGGACTAGAGGGGAACGTGCAGAGGGGCGGGGGTCCTGTTAATGTTGATCTGAGTGCTCGTTGTATGAGTGTGCTTAATTTTGAAAACTTGTCAAGTTCTATACTTGGGTTGTGTGTACTTTGCTACATTGAGTTACATTTTAATAAAAAGTTTATATATACATATATATATGTGTGTATATATATATTTTTTTTTTTTTTAATTACTTGCTGATACCAGAATGCATCTAATTCAGTATAATCTACTACAATTCCATTCTGGTCCATCTAATCTAAGACTGATGAGTAAATTGCCACAGAAGACACTACAAAGCAGTAGAAAAACCCTGATTATATTTCTTTTCCTCAGATCTGCTTCTAACCCAAAATCAAGAGACTGATGCCCCTGATGTCGGAGGTTTTGACAGGTCACCCATTGTGCTTATGAGCCAAATTCATGAAACTAGCAGTTTTAATGCTGCTTCAAGGGTTGAATTGAAATTTTCCCTGTAACATGATGACTCCGTATCTTGTAAGGATTTCCAAAACAGAATATTTTCCAGTTAGTGTAGCCCAGCATTCTGTCGCTACCTCCAAATCTTAGACCAGGCAGCAACAACACATTTCAGAGTGACGCCATAGGAAAAGAAAGCAAACCTGGACCTAATGAGAAGCAACATGTGCATCAATCATCATTTTCCATATTCAGCAGCTTTGAACCTCCCAGCAACTCCATGAGTCTGGGAAATAGTATTTTTTCCCATTTCAGTTAAGGAAACAAGATTATGGATGTTGCCAATGTTGTGTAGCTAAAGAGAGGTATAACTTGGTTCAAAGTCCACAACCAGTGGCATTTTATCCAATCCTCTTTCTCTTTCCAGACCTTCTCATATAAACCAAAGTAGGAATAATATCTACACTGTTGCAGTCACTCCTGAACACCAGAGATGATTCTTTACAATGTTCCCATACTAAATTTAGGCTACCTGTCCAAGCCACATTTCCATGTTTCCATTTTAGAACTGAGGAGTTGGGAGCATGGAAGCCTTACCTGTTTACCTAAGCCAATGCCTACATGAGTAAAAAATCATTCATTGAGAAACAACCCCAAATATTTTGGAATATAAGCTTGCTGCATAAGAACTGTACAAAAACCCATGGACTTGTTAACATATTTGATTCTATTAAAATGTTCTATAATGATACATGCTATAAGAAGAAGAGAGACCACCAAATGTAAGGAAATAGAGGCCCAGGGGAGAAAATATTCAATAATATTATGAAAATGTTAAAGAAATGGTTTTCCCTGAATAGCAGCATCAGCATTTGTGAAACAGCAAGTTATCAGGCCACATCACACAGACCAGAAAGAGAGTCAGAAACTCTGGAGGTAGGGCTCAGTCCTCTGTGTTTTAATAAGCCCTGCAGGTAATTCTGATGCAGTTAAAGTTTGAAAATAACTGAGTCAAAATAAAGACAGTATTGGGTAAAATATGAGAAATATTTAGACAATAGTACAACATGTCAACCCAAGTTGAAAGAATAAAAGAAAAAACACAACAAAACAAGAAAAAACAAACTGTGAGCAATAATTTATAAGAAAGAAGAAATAAATTCCAACAGATGGAAGGCAAGATTTGTTTTTCCTTGAAAACAGATTTTTGGCTCACAATTATTTTATTCCTGATTGTGAAAACTTTATAAAGTATTTCACAAAGATGGAATTATTTGGCAGGGAGGTGCCTTAAAGAGTAATTGCAGTGGATATCAGTAACTATACACTAGTCCTTATCGTGTTTCCTTCCAGTCTTTTTTATTTTTCCTGTCTTACTCTTTCTTCTTCCTCCCCTTAGTGAGGACTTACACCTGTCAGTAGCACACCTCCCATAGTTGTCTCCCTTCTGAGGTCCTCAGCTTAGACATTGACATTCCAGATCTGTCTTTCAGGTCCTATAAGTAGAAAACTAATACCTACCTCACCTGCAAGTGCAGCCAGTAGGGAAAGCCTATCTGCTTTTACTATAGTACTTTATAATAATTTTCAATTCAACAGAGTACTGCAAAGTGTAGACTGCTTTCACACAGAGTCTCTTTGTAGAAGCTGCAATCCCATCAAAGACAAGAGTGTTGGCTTTATATATCTAACATGAGACTAATACTTGGAGGCACTCATTAAATAAATCCTTATTCAATTAATATAGGTGATCCTTCCAACTGCTCTGTAAGGAAAGCACAGCAATTAGCCCTATTTTAAAGATGGAAAGCAGGATTAGAGTGGATGCAGATCTCAGCCTGTGCACCAATGGAACTTAATCCAAGCAGCCGTGTTTCAGGCCTGTGCTCAGTACACTGCCAGTTACAGCTACGAAAACCAAACCATTTACAGCAACATTGAAGGAAATACAAAGCAATTGGCTTCAGATGCCTGAAGTGGCTTGCTGAGGCCAGCGAGTAGCATACTATGCAGTCCAGCTGGGGACTCTATCTCACTGACCTCTTGCTCCAAGGAATTCCTCTGGTTTCTATTTCTAACTTTTTGAACTGTGCAACTCTGTTCCTGGGATGGGAGATCTGCTAATATGCTTGAGAATTTGTTGCCCTTCTCTCGACTTAAACTATCAATCTTTGGACAAGAGACATTTCTCATCAGTGGTCTCAGTCCTGGGCAGAACCTTTGCGTGGATATTAAACAGAGCAGTAAACTAGAACTTCATAAAAACAGCATTATCCATCACTTAGGAGGGAAAAGAAGCAGAACTTGCTCTGGGAGTGATGGTCCCAATTTTAAATTCAAAAGACGTTATACCGTCAAACCTCAGTAACAACAGAGAGAGAAGCAGACAAACCAGTGGGCCCCACAACAGGGAAAATGCATTCAGAAGATCCGGTGTGAGGTCCAGGAATTTATACATGGAACTGACAGTGCAGCTGTTTCTAATGCAAAGACATCATGGGAAAAACTGAGGAACTGAGGTATATAATATTCTACATCTAAGCTTAGACTAAAAATCAAGCCAAAACTCCTGGTACGCATGGCAAACAGAAGCAGGACCTTTTGACGGTTAAAATTCCTCAGTGCCACCTTCTTATTTGACCATAATAGTTCTCCGTCTTCCTCCCAGTTCTTTGCCTATCGTTTCATTGTTCTCAGATCATTCTTAGCCCCATCTCTTGATCTGCTCCATATTCCATGGAGGTGAGCCCTGCAGCCTCTGGCTCCCAGACTCCTGCACCAGCTGGCTCCCAGCCAGGATCACCCAATGGGAGGAGGAGATTAGAAGGCAGAAAGAAGAGAGCAGCCAGGGTATTTCCCCCATCCTTCTCTGTCACAGGTGAAGTCTCAGGTAGCAACTGTCCCTTCTCCGTGGCTCTGGTGCCTGTCAGAGAGGCTGCTGTGGTTTCAGCATTTGCTAGGTGGGCTTAGCTACCAGTCTGGGGGACACCTCCTCCTCCCTTGTGCTTCCAGCCCCAGGGGTGACAATGGTATCCTGCTTTTGCTAAACTCTGCGTTTCTTCACCAGCTTCTATATCAAACCGGAAATCAATTGTACATCTAGTTTCCTATTTTAATTTTTTCTGCTTTCAAACTAGATCAGTTTCTGTTCTTATAACTGACCCCTAACTGATACCCAGAGTAGCTTTATGCCACCCAGCTGGTGCACCAGCCTTGGGCTCCCCACCGCAGCATCCCACAAAGAGGTTATAAAGCCCTCACCTTGACTTCCAGCACCCACTGCTCACCGGGTGATTACGGCAGTTGGGTTGGCCAGGTGGGGTCCTTTCCTTCTCTTAACACCCCATTTTCATCTCTCCCGCAGCTCTGAATCAGAGACAAGACATGCCACTGAGTCATGGCCTGTCTTCTTCTACTGAGGCATTCTGTGCCTCTTATCCCCAGAATCTGACGTCTTCTAGGAATCAATAAAGAAATTCAAAGTGTGTAAGGACTGAAGCTGTTACATTTCAGGATAGGCTTCCAACATGAAACCCAGGATGAACAGGTTATAAGGAGAATTTCAGCAGGGACAAAAAGATGAATACTTTAGTACAAGGGACACTTTATGAAGCATACTTTGTGAGGAGTTGCCTACTCTAATTAGAAAAGAAGATGATCGGTCTAGCCTAAGTTGGGGGAAGGAGACTAGGGGAAAGGAGGAAAGAGAGAAAATGTCCAGCCACCAAACAGAAGCAGACCTTAAATGAGTGTTCACTGTATTCAAGGCACTGTCCTAAATGCTTTATGTGTATTATCCCATTTAATTCTGACAACATCACCTTGAGGAATGTATCATTAACACTTTTTTTTAACAAATAGGGAAATAGAGCATAGGAAGTTATCTGCCAAAGATTATATACTTGGTAAAAAGAGGAGCCAGGGTTCAAAATAATATAGGGTCCCCCGCATGCTACCTCACCTCCTGAAAGCAACAAGCCAAGGAGAAATAAAGAAGTAATAAAAGCTATCACGTTATTACTAATAGGACATAAAACAGCACCTCTCTTTTCTCTTTCCTTTTTTCTGAAGTTTCCCTGACCGCCTGCCTTTATAGCACACACTGTGTGTGTTTGTTCCAGGAAAAGCCAATCACTCAGTGGTGGGGACACTGTAGAGGTGAGCGGCTTCAGTGGGAGACAGCATAATTAGCAACATGGGAGGGATCTGCTCTGTTATCACAGCCCGGCGGTGATTTTTTCAGGCGTGATGACTTTGCAAGGCTGGAGACATACTTCCTCAGGAAGAGGGAGAGTGGCAGAAACATTTCCTCTCTCCGAAGACAGAATTCAGACAAAGCATGGTCATGTGGGAGGAACTTTGCCGACACACAATTTAACCCATGGCTCTAATAATTACCATCTAATAATCCAAAATATCATCGTGGACAATGATGCATTGAGAGATGTGTGCAGCATTTACTTTATATAAAAATACCAAGGGGGGATATCAAGAAAATTAGTAGTAATAGCAAAAATAAAGAAAGCTATACTACAAAATACAGCTGTGATTCTACCTTATGCTCTTCTCTACACTAAAGAAGATGGGTGTGTGTCTAAAAGTGATGCATTTGTCCGAACCCTTCTGGCAAATTGACAGCAAACCCAACTCAACTGGCACAAGAAAAATAAAAATTGTATTGAGTCAATAGTCAATGACTGGTTTCAGGAACTGTTACATGTAGGAACTCAAATGATGTCCTCAAAACATCTTAGAGTCATGGCCTTTCTTAGTGGACTTCTTTCAAAAAAGATTCCACTACCACAACCCAAGGTGGCGAGATGATACTCCACAGCTGCAGACCAATTTCTTACCTACTTGGCAATGCCAGTGAACAGTCGAGACCTCCTATACCACCTTTCTCCTTGACCTCCTTCCTTCCCTCCTATTCTTCCAGCAAAAGTGCTAGTACTTACTGTAATGGGACAGATGTAGGTCACATGTTCATCTGATGAGCCTGGGTCATGTGAACACACTGGGATATAGGGGCGGAGTTGGCTCTACCTAAATCACGACCTGATTGTGGAGGAATAAAGATCTTCGAGAAATACAGGAATGCTTTCACCAGGAGAGAAGAGACTGAACAGAAAAATAAAAAGTAAATGGTCACAAAAAGGGCAAAGATATAGATAAAATATTTTTTAATAAATGGGAGGGTGGGCTATAGTAGCAGATAATTCGTAGGTAGGGGAGGAAGGCAGAAAAAAAAACCAAAAAGGGTTGATTTATTTTTGATAGTCATTTATTTGAGTCTCTAGCAAGACCTGATAATAAATGGGAGGGTGGGCTATAGTAGCAGATAATTCGTAGGTAGGGGAGGAAGGCAGAAAAAGAAACCAAAAAGGGTTGATTTATTTTTGATAGTCATTTATTTGAGTCTCTAGCAAGACCTGATTCCTTCTTCTACGCATGGAAATGCTTTACCTTTTCAACTAATTCCAGGGAACGTTTCCAACCCAAAGTTCACACGCAATAAAATTTAAGATTTTAAGTTAAAATTGTGACTAACAACTATTAAAAAGGAGTGTTCCGGTGCAATACTAAGTGATATCAGCCCTCCCAAAACACCCCACTCATTCCTTCTGCATCTCCTCCCCATATTTGCACTTAGACTTAGCAATAGTGTTCAATAGTGTTTTCTCAAGAGCCATGGCCAAAACTAAGTTGAATTATTTTTCTGCCAAGAACTAAAATTTCTAAATCTGTGGATTGTTTAAACACTTTTTTGCAAGAATTGTTGAAATATCTAAATCTTCTGTTTTTCAAACCATTACTCAAATATAGAGATACATATTTCAAGTATGTTTTTCTTCATTGAGTCAAAGAGGGGGGAGCAGATAGCAAAGAAATGCGACAAAGGGGACATACACATCCTCCATTCTGCATTTGGTCTATATTTTTCTTTAGTACAGTCTCATTTGCCTCTCTAAACCCCAACCAGCTCATGGCAGGACTGTGTCTATTTGTTTTGGCTCTGCCAAAGTTATTGTATGAGCCACTTTTACTTGCTGAGTTCAAGGAACAATAAATGATAATAATAATGAGAAAGGGCAGTTTGATGGTGTGACTCAGTGGAAGTTGGAAGGTCACGTGGCAGGTGACAATTCACATCAGCTGCAGCACTGGAGCCAGATTAGGCAAGAAGGGAAGAGGCCCCATTTTCTTCTTTTTAATAATACAATGACATTGTGACCCTCAGAAGAAAAAAGCAGTGTTTTCTCTGCCTGGCCAGAGAGTGGGAGTGACAATGCCAATGTGGCCATAAATTTTTGCTGTCAGAAAATTTTGCAGCCAGGATCAATCTGAGGGAATCATGTTCAGCAGAAAGCATTTTCCCCCTCATGTTGCCTTAACATCCTTCTGATTCACAGACAGCTAATTTTACCAACAATACAGGATTTGGAATGACTCTTTGCTGATTTTAAAAAAAAAAAAACTCCATCCTGAGCCAGATTTATTAATTTCTTAAGCTGTTCACATGGTACAATCTTATGCAATTTCCATGGTACAATCTTATGCAATTTCCAATCTTATGCAAAAAAAATCCCACTCCTTCAATATGAAGCATCAAGAGAAACAAGAATTTTACCATAATCCCTTTCAAACATCCAGGAAGGCCCCTTTCTTTAACAGGTTTAAACCATACAATCCATTGGGTGCCCAGAGAGAACAAAAATGGAGGAAAAAGGCAAATCACTCTATTTCCACTGGAGCTGAGATACACTCTTCTCTGCTATCCATAGACATCCGAACTTGAGACTCTACATTCTTTGGATTCCAGGACTTACACCAGCAGCAACCCCTGCTCTCAGGGTTTTGGCCTTGGACCTTAAGAATCACACCATTGGCTTTCCCAGTTCTGAGGCTTCCAGACATGGACTGAGCCACACTACCAGCATCCAATTTGCAGATGGCCTATCATGAGCCTTCACAAACATGTGAGCAAATTCCCCTAATAAATCCCCTCTCATGTATTTATGTACATATCCTATGGTTTTGTCTCTCTGGAGAACCCTGACTAGTATAGCTCCTAAACAACCATGTGAAAGGGCTCCCATTGGTGAGGTACAATCCACATTGTACTTTTCATGAATAAAAAATAAACTTTTATTGTGTTAAGTTGCTGAAATTGGGGTGTTGGTGGTGTTTGTTATAGCAAGCTAGTATTACTTACTCTGACCACCCCTTCCCCCAAAAAAGAAGATTTAGAAATTGAGGGGGGTGGGGCGGAGAAGGTCTATGCAAAGATATTTGCAAGTGTGAGTAAACCAAACCTAGCCTGTGGACACACCAACTAAGATATTTCAAAGTGTTTTAAGGATTGCTTTGCAAAATTATAAGGTGCTAAACAAATGTCTGTGATTGCTACTATTATGCCTAGCACCCAATTAAGGTGAAAACCACCTCCTAAATTACAAAGATGTGATGTAGCCCCACAGAATTGTCTTAATTCTACTGAGGTCATAGTCCCTCCCAAAGCAACCCTGGTTTCAATGACCACCTAGAAATTAGAGTCTAGCATTAGGACTGCCTAAAATAGAATGTGTGGGTTCATAGCTGGGGATAGGAATTTACCAGCTCTAGTTTATGAAAAAAAAATTCATGCTCATCATTAAGAAAAAGATTGGAGATTGAATAAATCACCATTTGACAATCACCATAGTAATAATTGTTCCAGTCAAGAATCATCAATGGATGCTAAAACTAGTGAGTAAAAGTTTGTTGAGAAACAGTATATCAGAGAAAAATCACCATTAGACAAAAACCACAGTAATAATTATTGCAGGTAATGTTCACCAACAGATGTTATGTTATCAGTGGTGAAAATTTAAAGAGAAACAATATATTTGCAGAGTCTCGAAGTATTTCCTCCAACATGTTGATCAGTTACAAAGCGGAAAATAGAACTTCCCAGTGGAGAAATCCAGCAGACACTGTTGAACGAAGTGGGAGAGATTAACATCACCTGCAATGAAAGATATTAATGAGGGTTAAGTTTAATTATGAGGAAGCTCAGACAAATCCAAATTAAACAACATTCTACAAAATGACTGGTCTGAAAGATATTAATGAGGGTTAAATTTAATTATGAGGAAGCTCAGACAAATCCAAATTAAACAACATTCTACAAAATGACTGGTCTGTACTCTAAAAATGTCAAGGTGAGCAAGACGAGAAAGACTGAGGAACTGTTCCAGATTTAAGGAGACATAAGAGTTATGGCAACTAAGTGCATCAAGTGACCCTGGATCCAATCCTGAACCAGATTTCTCTTTCCTTTGCTATAAAGGAAATAAGTGGGACAATTGCTAAAATTGGAATAAAATCTGTAGATTAGATAACAGAACTTCATCACTCTTAAGGTTCTGATTTTGATTATTGTGCTATGGTTGTGTAAGTCCTTTTACCCAGTGAAGTATTTAGGACCAAAAGACATCATGTATGCAACTGGCAAATAGGCCTTCTGTTATTCACACACAACCACACACACATATATACAAAGAATTATACATATGGGATTTTTGGTGATGTTTTACAAATTTTCTATAAGTTTGAAATTATTCCAGAATGAAAATGTTTATAATAAGAAAGAAACCAGTTTTGGTTTCTTTCTAAGACATCGCCTCCCCTCAAGAACTTAACGGTTGAGCTGGGAGATTTAAAAAAAAACATAAAAATATTGGGTACTCAAGGTAACAGAGGGTTTCATTACTTATTGAGGATGTACTGATAAATACTACTAGAGTCAGATGAGGGGGAGGGTATGGAGTAGTGGTGAGTTGTGAAGAAAAGCTTCATGGAGAAAGAAGGCCCCATCTAGACAATGGAGAATGAAGAAATATGACCAGAAGAGAGGCCAGCATGGAACTCCCAGGTGGAAACAACACTCTGGGGGAAAGAAGTAGTGAGAATGACCATGTGAGTTGGTGGATCAGGTTGACTGGATCCACCATGTATCTAAAGGAGACTTCGTAAATAAAATTGAAAGATAATGTTGCCAAAATCATTTAGGTGTGCTTATGAAGAATCTCGGCTTTTATATATGTCTTTATCCATAGGAAATAGGGAATCAATGAAAGTTTTTCTTGAATAGTTGTGAGATGCATCAAATATTCTATTACTAATAAACCTGCCAAAGATTGGATTAGAGTGGGGAAGTTTAAAGTTAGAAAAGCTACAGGCACATTTCCACTATTATGAGGTGGTATGGGGAAAAAATAAATTCCTGGAAATGGGAGGGTCCATGGAATTAGTCTATATAAGGTACATAATAACCTATAAAATGTGTGACCAACACAGCTGTTTACTTCTTATCATCAACATACAAAATTAGGAGTGTTTGATTACTTTATCTTCACAGTGTTCTTAATTATGTTTCTAAGAGTGGGAAAGACAGGCCTAGAGCATAAACACACATTCATTTGACGCTGCCCTCCCGGAACTGCTGTGACATCCAGCTATATTTTAACCATTAAAATAAATGCAGGTATTTGTCCTTGGGAAATAATCAAAGACCTTAACAGACCCAAAGGGTCTTAACACAAGGAGGAATAAACAAAAGAACCCATCCGACGTGTTCACTGACATCAGCTAATAGCTGAGGGGAGTGCTCGATAATCAGACTATGAAGAGTCAGCAGCATTGGTGAGGTCTGCCCACAGCGGGCAGCAGTGAGGGGCAAGTTCAGGATGCCCAGCTGAGGACATGGCATGGGGCATGGGGAAGGAGGTAAGGCACGGCTGTAGAGGATAAAGCACAAATTCTGAGACTTCACCTCATACGGTTTCTAGTCAAAACTATGGAAAAAGGATGAGGTTTGTGAAGGAGTATATACAGAGAAAGAGACTTTAGGAACTTTCTTAGGGATGTTCTTGTTGAGGAGAGAGAAACACAGCCTCAAAAGCCACAGGAGAGCTCAAAAGATGTTATGCATAAAAGCCAGGGAGAGTTCAGCACAGTAGCCCCTTGGCATCTGTGAGGGATTGGTTCCAAAACCCTACCATCCCCGTGCCCCCCCAACTCCCACAGATACCAAAGTCCACAGCTGCTCAAGTCCCTTATATAAAATGGTACAGTATTTGCATATAACCTACACACATCCTCCCCTATTTTAAATCATCTCTAGATTACTTATAATAACTAATACTATATAAGTGCTATGTAAATAGTTGCTATACTATACTTTTTTATTTATACTATTTTTATTATTGTATTATTTTTTTTCTCTGAATATTTCTATTGACAGGTGATTGAATCTGCAGTTGGTTGAATCTAAAGATGCAGAACCTGCGGATACAGAGGGCCTACTAAATTTCAAAGAGAAGCAAATTAAAGTTAATATCTAGGATAGAAAAACTATGCTCACTACCTTGAAGACAGCAACAAGGAAATAGTTAATATCAAAATATGTTTAAACGTTCTGTACACTGCTACACAAAGCCCAACTCGATTCAACCTATGCACACATTTTCTTTAGTTACCTTTTTAAAAAACTTTTTAGGACTGTTTAGATGTTGATAAGAAGGTCAGGAAATATATGTTTATATTTTTAAAAAATTATCCCTGAAGATAATTTTACATAAACATTTTGAATTTTTTTTCAATATTCAATTGTCAATAAAATATTTTAGACAAAAGCACCTTTCTTAGGCTCTAGCAGATCTCTTATCAATATGAGATGTGATGAACATAAATTTTTTGATCACCGTTCTTCAAATTGCAAAACATCTCATCATTATCTGAATAAACAATGCTAGGAGTTTCATATTGCAGGTCAAGGTATTGAATCTCAGAGTGCAATGTGACTTACCAAAGACTAGATCTGTGACTAAAATCAGGAATCTTCTGATCACTGTCATCCTTTCTCTAGGACAAATCTAACCTACAAGCATGTAGGGCCTGTGTGGTGTTCTTCAAAAACTGAGTAAGTTCCAACATTTAAAAATTTCAGAAACTTCCTACTTTGTTAGAAAAATGGAAACTGCATAAAGGCTATACACTCACTCATATGAGTTTTCCATTTAAAACAGCCCCCACCATTCCATATTGTCTTGCTCTAGTCTTTTTACTCAGTTATGTTATTCGCTTGGCCCCTGTAGACACTTAAATTTGCAGCCCATGTTTAGACTCTGCTAAGGAGGGTGGGGGAAATTACCACTTGAAGGTGTTTGGGAAACAATAAAAATTGGTGGAATTTTCCTTGGAAAATAAAGCAAAATTACATTTTTCTACATTTTCTTTTTTCCTCAAAAGATGTGTAAAAGGACTGTCTTCTTTCATCTTCTAACCTCTGGTGTTACACCAGAGTACCAAAAACTGCCCGGAAACTATTTTAA
>NW_007727384.1:360536-362594 GCF_000696425.1 Galeopterus variegatus | reverse complement strand
AGGTGTTTGGGAAACAATAAAAATTGGTGGAATTTTCCTTGGAAAATAAAGCAAAATTACATTTTTCTACATTTTCTTTTTTCCTCAAAAGATGTGTAAAAGGACTGTCTTCTTTCATCTTCTAACCTCTGGTGTTACACCAGAGTACCAAAAACTGCCCAGAAACTATTTTAAAGCATAGTGCTTAGGTAACTTTCTAGACTTTCTTACCACTACTACCCACTTTCCTCAAATAGAAGAAAAAACATTCAACAGATTGGCTTACTATCTTAACTACCAACTTATGCCACACTAATTAAAATTTGAGGTACACTTACCCAACAACGAATGATATTTGCTTGAAAAATATTTATCTTTTTATCACCAAATACTGTTGATTTATTTAAATGTTATCTAGTAGGGGCTGGCAGGTCGTCTCAGTTGGTTACAGCACAGTGTTATAATACCAAGGTGAAGGGTTTGGATTCCCATACCAGCCAGCCACCCAAATAAATAAATAAATAAAAGTTATCTAGTTATCCTGAATTTTTTGCAAGAGCTACACAAGCTTCTAGTTGTTCTCCTGCATTTGGACATTATTTTGGTAATCCTGAAATAAGTTTCATCTGTGAAATATGTAGTTCTATATAGGAGACATCAAAGGACATTTTTAAGACATTCATCTTTAGAACAACACTCCAAATCACAACAGCAAGAACAGAAAATCTCCACAGGAAGCACTCAACAAAATCAGAAGGGACTCCAGAAATGCATTTAGCTTTAAACATTTACAAAACCCTGAGAAAAATTATCTCTTGGTTCCTCAGGCTATGAGTACTCAAAAACAACAAGTTTAAATCATTTGTGCCTTTCAAGTCTTTTGCTCCTGTTAGCCTGCCAATAAACATTCCTGTTCTACATGGAATTGAGAGGTTAACAAGAGAAAAACATCCTTTAGGATTTTGCTACACAAAGTGTGGTCCCTGGACCAGCAGCATCAGCATCACCAAAGAGCTTAGTAGAAATTCAGATTCTCAGGCCTCACCCCAGACTTTCTGAATACAATGTTCATTTTAACAAGATTCCCAGGTGGTTCTTATGCATTTCAGAGTTTAAGTGTGACTGTAAGATGCAAAGATTCTTTCTCTCTTAGAGTCCTTTTGTATTTGAATAAGACCTACACATATACCTCAAAGTGCCCAAGGGATGATGGAGTTGAGTTTCCTCATTTTACCCACGATAAAACGGAGGCCCTTGAAAGAACAGGGCCGTGGCCACTTTCACACATCCAATGGCCAGCAGAGCTCATGCAAGAAGAACTCAGTCGAGAACTCAGCCTTCCTGATACTCCCCTGCATGATCTTTAGACTCTGCAACTCCTTTCCATCTGCCAAAAAGTCTTAAAAGTAAATGTCTGGAACAATCAATACATTTCCTCTGTCCACAAGCTTCCCTCCATTGTTCGGCAGTAGGTGTGTGTCAGGAATTCTTGGAGTCAGAGCCAGGCCCGGGTTGGGGTTTCCCTTCTGACTCTTCCAGGTGGAATGTGTTAGCTAGCAAGTCAACACTCGCGTCGGGCAGGTAAAGGCCCACATCCGGTGGATCAAGAGCTTGCAATCATTCATTAAATGGTTTGTTTCCTTTGTACAGGGCCCAGATCTCAGGCCAGAGCCCTGGGCTCTACCCATCAGACCCTTGCTGTTGTGAGGTCACATCACTAGCCAGCCGCACCCAGGCCAGTGTGAATTCTGTGACAGGCATTGATGAGCAGAGTGAGTCTGACACAAATCTCTCCACAAGCAGAGTATAGAAGGTGCTGACCAGCGAGCCTCTTTCTTCACTGACACCCCCTTGGAGTAGAGGGAACGGAGGGCAGGAGCTTGGCTGAGCACAAAATGTTTTATAGAGGGTATCCTAGTCCTTCTTGGGAGTTTTCACTTTTACTACGGTGCCAGGCTTGCTAAGTCCTAAGGAATAAACTACCTGCAAATGAGAAATTCTAAAGGCTCCCATTTACTAAGGCTCCCATTATCTAAAGGCACCATAAGGTAACAACTCATCTACCTTTTGAGTAACCTG
>NW_007727384.1:342815-359441 GCF_000696425.1 Galeopterus variegatus | reverse complement strand
TCAAATAATCTAGTTAAAATATGGGAGAAGGAGCTGAACAAACATTTTTCAAAGGAAGACATACAAATGGCCAACAGCTACTTGAAAAAATGCTCAACATCACTCAGCAGCAGGGAAATGCAAATCAAAACCACTTTGAGATACCATCTCACTCCAGTTAGACTGGCTATTATCAAAAAGACTGAGAATAACAAATGCTGGTAATGATGTGGAGAAAGGGGAACCCTTCTACACTGTTGGTTGGACAGTAAATTAGAGCAGCCATTATGGAAAACAGTATGGAGGTCCCTCAAACAACTACAGATAGATCTACCATACAATCCAGCAATGTCACTTCTGGGTATATATGCAAAGGAATGGAAGTCATCTTGTTTAAGGGATACCTGCACTCCCATGTCACTGCAGCTCTATTTACAATCACCAAGATATGGAACCAACTTAAATATCCATTGACAGATGACTCAATAAGGAAAATGTGGTACATATACACAATGGAATACTACTCAGCCATAAAAAAGAATGAAATTCTGCCATTTGCAACAACATGGATGAGCTTGGAGTACATGTTAAGTGAAATAAGCCAGACACAGAAAGGGCAATACTGTATGTCCTCATTCATAAGTGGGAGGAAAGAAAGAAAAGAACGAAGGAAGGAAAGAAGGAAGGAAGGAAGGGGGAGAGAAAGAGAGAGAGAGAGAGAGAGAGAGAGAGAGAGGAAGGAAGGAAGGAAAGAAGGAAGGAAGGAAGGNAAAAATAACACGTGCCAATGAGTTTTCAAGGTTATCTCAGTTTTCTTTAAACCAGCCCAAAACTTACTGGCTTAAGACAACCATTTATTTAGCTCATTATTCTGTAGGTCAGCTGGCAGTTCTGGTCTGAGCCAACATGAATGACTGCTGGGTCCTCATGTGCCTGTGCCTGTGGTCAGCTGGTGGCTAGTTGATCTGGGATGGTCCTGCTCACATGTCTGGTGATCGGGCCAAGTGTCTCATCTTCCAGGTTTTTTTTTTTGTACTTTTCGTGACCGGTAAGGGGATCACAACCCTTGGTGTGGTGTCGCCCACACCGCACTCAGCCAGTGAGTGCACCGGCCAGTCCTATATAGGATCCGGACCCATGGTGGGAGCATCACTGCACTCCCAGCGCCACACTCTCCCGAGTGCGCCATGGGGCTGGCCCTTAATTACTATTTTTTGATTAGATTTCCCAAGGTGGAGAATTAGGTTATCAACTTGTTTTTGTAAATTGACAGAAATTATAGTTGAATACATTTATGGGGTACAAAATGTTGTTATGATTTGTGAATACAGTGAGGAATAATTAAATTGGACTAATTAACATATATATCATCTCAAATACTTATCTTTTTTTGTGGTGAGAACATTTGAAATTTACTCTCTTAGCAATTTTGAAATCTACAATACACTATTATTATTACTAACTTTGTTAACCACACTGTACGATAAGTCTCAAAAAAAACACCGCAAAACACACAAAACTTATTCCTTCTGTTTAACTGCAGCTTTGTACCTGTTGACCATCATCTTCCTATTCCCCCTACACCCCAGCCTCTGACAACCAGCATTCTACTCTCTGCTTCTGTGAAATGGATTATTTTAGATTTCACATACAAATGAGAACATGTGGTATTGGTCTTTCTGTGCTTTTTTTATTTCACATAGCATAATGTTTTCCAATTCCATCCACGTGATTGCAAATGACAGATTTTTTTTTTCTTTTTGAGGCTGAATAATATTCCATTGTATATATACATCCATCTGTTGATGGACATTTAGATTGATCTCATAACTTGGCTGTTGTGAATAGTGCTGTGACAAACATGGGAGTGCAGACATCTTTATTATATGTGTTTGTGCTATATATTTCATTTTAGTACTGCTTAAGCTGCATCCCTAAAATAGGATAGGTTTTAACTTTTTTTGTTGTTTAATTAAAGTATTTTATTTTGAAGTTTTTCTTTAACCTTTGGTTATTTCAAAGTGGGTTGTTTTGTTTGTAAACACATGGGAGATATTTCAAAAATATGCCAATTATTCATTTCAAATTTAATTCTACTTTGGTAAGAGAATATATCTTTCGTAATTGGTAATTTTTCAATTTATTGGGACATTTTTGCTTTAGTTTATACATTGGGATGTATGCACTTTACTTTTTATACATATAAGACGTGTCATATTAACTATTTTTAAGTGTACAACTCAGTGGTATTAAATATATTCACACTATTGTGCAACCAATAATCCGAAGACTTTTTTCTTGCAAAACTGAAACTCTATATGCATTAAACAACTCTCCATTTCCCAACCGTCCTCCAACCCCTGGCAACCATTCTATTTTCTGTGTCTATGAATTTGACTACTCTAGATACCTCTTATAAGTGGAATTACATAATAGTTGTCTTTTTATGACTGGCTTATTTTACTTGGCATAATGTCTTCAAGTTTCATCTATGTTGTAGAGTATGTCAGATGTCCTTCCTCTTAAAGGCTGAATAATATTCCACTGTATGTATATACCACATTTTGTGTCTCTATTTATCAATCAATTGACACTTGTGGATGACAGGATAAGGAAAATATGGTATATACACACAATGGAATACTACTTAACCATAAAAAAGAATGTAATTCTGCCATTCACACTACATGGTTGAGCTTGGAGAAAAGTAGGTTAAGTGAAATAAGCCAGGCACAGAAAGAGAAATACTGCATGTTCTCATTCATAAGTGGGAGGAAAGAAAGAAAAGAACGAAGGAAGGAAAGAAGGAAGGAAGGAAGGGGGAGAGAAAGAGAGAGAGAGAGAGAGAGAGAGAGGAGAAAGAAAGAAAGAAAGAGAGAGAAAAGAAAAAGAAAGAAACAAAGAGGAAGGAAGGAAGGAAGGAAGGAAGGAAGGAAGGAAGGAAGGAAGGAAGGAAGGAACATTACATTTTCAGAAGAAGAGAACAAACCTATAGCTACTAGAGGTGGGAATGGGGGAGGGAGAGGAGGGTTAGGGAGTAATTGGGTAAGGGACAGAAAGAATAATTTTGATTTGTAATGATGAACATGCTAATAATATTGATTTGGTCATCACATATTGTACACAAATACTGATAGTCAACTCTGTACCCCATGAATATGTATAATCGAAAATAAATAAATACAATTTTTAGAGAAAGAGAAAAAAATACTTAAATAACTTAAGTAAATTTAGAACCCCGCAATGGGGGAAGTAAAGTTAGGATGTTAATATAAATGCACTGTGAAAGTTTATCAAGCTCTGTGGCTTCTATGACTCCTGTTAACTTGTTTGTCAGGCATACTTGTGATAGAGAACTTTATAAGTGAAGGAATTTTTAATATTTTTTATAATATTGCTCAAATGTCTTTTTTTTTATTTCCCCAGAGAGCCAATATAAAAGTTCTCTGGAAGTACAAAATAGTTCTAAGGAAATGTGGTATATACACAATGGAATACTACTCAGCCATAAAAAAGAATGGAATTCTGCCATTTGCAGCAGCATGGTGAGCCTGGAGAAAATTATGTTAAGTGAAATAAGCCAGTCACAGAAAGAGAAACACTGCATGTTCTCACTCATATGTGGGAGCTAAAATAAATAAATAATAAGTTGAACTTGCGGAAGGAGAGAGTAGAACTGTGGTTACTTGAGACAGGAAAGGGGAAAGAGGAGAGGGGATAATGAGAGGCTGGTTAATGGACACAAAACAGCTAGACAGCAAAAATAAGTTCTGTTGGTGTACACTTGAGCTAGGCATCTGTAATTAACAATAATGTTCTGTGTGTTATCAAATGACTGGAAGAGAGGAGAGCAAATGTCCACATCACAAAAAGATGATTAAATTTTGCAGTGATGAATATGCTGACCCTGATTTGATCATCACATGCTGTATACATGTAATGAAATATAATTCTGTACCCCACAGATATGTATAATCAATACTTTTCAATTAAAAAGAAATAATTCCAAGGACTAGAAAACTGGGTGCCTATTTTCTTTTCCTGTACTTACTCCTGGATCTTAAGTGAAATACAACCTGTTGGATAAGTTTGGCTTTTTCCCTTTTATAAATCTCCACAATCTGTCTATTGTGTTAGATGTACATATAAAATGGGGGGGGGGGGCTATACATGACTCTACGCTAAGATGCAGTGTGTACAATTTACCAGTTTTATTTATTTACAGCACGAAGCTCATCATATATATTGGAAATTCTATAGCTAATCTGCCTTGCTCTGATGTACAATGTGGCAGTAGCTGACAAATACAAAGCTGCAAGCATATAGATAGTTTGTCTAAATCAGGGGATTATCTCATTCCTGAAGCAAAATAATTTGAAATCATGGAAAATGGGAAACACGGAATTCCATTCACCTTGGCTTTGTTCCACTATCACTAGCCACATATAGGCTCCTAGGAGTCCTGGGAGGGAAACTCCAGAACTACATTCATATCAAGAAAAGGAGGGGTAGTGGATCTGAGCTGCCTGTATCGTTAGCTCACCTTACCAAGTAAAAGAAAAGCCAGAGGAAAATCTTCCATCTTTTCCATCTAAATCTAACAAAGTCAGTGGAGGACTCTCTTCCACAGACTACCTCCAAAAGCTTAATGCGAACCTTCCACTTTTCTGTGACAGCGACATGGCTATCAACTCATTCCCCAGCATGAAGGTGAAGCAAAATTCTACAGATTAAGTCCTAATCTAATCTGAGGCCAAATGCTGTCTTTACATAACTGGGGCCAAATACTGTCCCCGAGTATATAGTATTGTACAGAATAGGAATTTGGTAATTCTGAAAACTCTGGCTCTGCCATAAATCTTTTTATTACTCACAATTGGGCTAAATATATTTATATATATAAATAGATGTAATTATATTTGCAACCCATATTTGTGAGTCTCAGAAACTTGCTTACCTAAGCATAATCTTGTGTCCAAGTTAAATACATGCATATACACATACATGAATGCACCAATTCTTGTAGTGGACATTCTTGGTCCCCACCCCAATTCCCTTTAACAGGCTGTTGTGCCCAACTCCCAGCTGCTAACGGTATTTTACAATTTTTTCCTTTTTTTTTTTTGACTTTTTTTTAATCGTAACATAATTGACTGTACATGTCTATGGGGTACAAAGTTGAATATCGATACCTGTGTGTAATAAAACATGGTATATTTACACAATGGAATACTACTCTGCCATAAAAAAAGAATGAAATTCTGTCATTCGCAGCAATATGGATGAACTTAGAGGAAATTATGTTAAGTGAAATAAGCCAGGCACAGAAAGAGAAATACCACATGTCTTCACTCCTAAGTGGGGAGCTAAAATGTAAACAAATAAATATAGAAAGAAATATACAACAATTATAATAATATGTTGAACTTTCAAAAGGAGAAAATAGAACTGAAGTTACCAGAGGTGGGAAAGGGAGAAGCAAAAAGGGGTAAGGGAGGAATTGGTAAAGGGTCACAAAGAATGAATACAATGTATATTATTGAATATACTAATTATCCTAATTTGTTCCCTTATTTGGATTATTGCCCTTGGCCAAACCAGAGCCACCTTGCCTAGAAGGTTATACTCCCTGCTGCTGCAGGGGGTTACGATGAGGCAGCCAATGATTGACTGACAATGGCAACCAAAAAAAACACACAAAAAAAACCAAACAGCAACAAAAAAACATAGTTTCTGGCCTCAAGGTAGGACCAACTGTAGAGCTCCCCATGGGCTAAAGCTGAAGCTCCACTCCATCTGAGACCATGCACTTACTCAAAACCCTCCCTGGCCAATCCTACTTACTGAGAGCACTTCTTCAATAAATCTTGGGCACTGAATCCCTGTCTCAGGCTCTGCTTTATTACTAATCTTGAAAATTTTCAGCAACTAGGACCCTGAAGTGGATGCTTTTCTTGGTAAAACCCCGGCTTGTAGCTTTCATAGTTACTTACCACTGAGTGCTTTCATTTTGAAAGCATTTGCTACTGACTACATGCTTGATGAGATTTCCTCCCCGCTCCACTTCAGCCTCTGTAACTCATGTCATGTATGCAGCAAAATTTCAGTTGGTTTCTTTTGCTCGAACTGCCTGACACACTTCTAGAGAAACCCAAAGCCCATTTGTCCTCTTTACGATAATAAATAGATCAAATTATCTACCCCCTGCCAGGAAAAAAAAAAAAAAGAACTAAAAAATGATGCTTTGGAGAAAGTAATCCCTCTTGAACTTGAAATCCATAGATAACTGTCACAGGACTGGCTGACACTGGAATATGTCCCCATAACAAGACCACTTTGTGAAACCAATGAAGCTAACCCAGTCTTTGATAAGCTATCTCTGAAGAGCATAATATGTTAAATATTTCCTTATCATCTTCCCCTGTATGCTCTCATAGCAAATTCAATACTCTTTTTTTTCTTCTCTCTCACACAATTTATTTTCTGTCTTTGAATAGAGGCATGTCCCTCTTATATACAGTGGGGACAGAAAACTTTAAATAAAATAAATTTAAAACCCTGAGTAACTGTGCATTACCTGTGTGGAAGGAGATCTGTCTCTTTTAATATAATGAATGCACCCAATCATCATGACTCAATTCAATGCTAACCTTTTCCTCTTTTTTTTTTAATCAGATGTACAAATGAAGATTAGACATTATGGATGTTGGCTCATTTTTACTGTAGTGATTAAATGTTCACTGAGCACTTTCTATGTACTAGGACAGTGCTAATTGCTTTTTATTTATTATCTCATGCAGCCTATCTGCCCACACTTCATTCACACCTTACCACCCTGCAAACAGCTGCCCCTTGGCCACTCCTCAGGCTTCAAAGTACATATACCAGCAGTACCATTTACCCTTGGGAGGATAAACTGGGAGAAGTGGCCCCTGCAGGTGCTGGAAAAAACTAAGTGCAGTTTTAGAAGTGGATTTTGGTCTAAGTTACCTGGAACATGGTCTAAAATGGAGGGTGTGGGTTCCATGTGGGTAAATCCCCCAGATCTGTGTACTTCTTGCCCTGTGGGGAGAGGTGCAATCAAGAAGAACAAGGGCATGATCTGTTAGAGAACAGGACCCAGTGCAGGGGCCTTGGTTGCCCAACTCTGAGAATGGAACTTGCTCCATAGCTAAGAAATGATCGAGGCAGGGTCTGGCTCCAGATCCCCAGGAGCCTTAATCCTATGATGCCACTATTTTCCTAGAGCATCATTTTGGTGGTTTATAGCTTGCTTCAGATAAAAATATGAATAAAAATAAAAAATAAGAGTATAAAAATGAATCACTGTTCTTCATGTTTTAGATTAAAATATCTGTATTCCTTGGAAGATTACATGGGCAAATAAAGCTGGCCTTCTAAAAGTTCTACAGGGTAGATGATCAATATTCAATTCTCGGCAGAATTCTTTCCATACTTAGAATGCTTCTCCCGAGAGTTCAAGGCCCAGGCAAATGATTAACAAGAGTATACATGCCTGCCCACCTGAAGGCAAAGAAGAGGGAAGGCAGGAAGCAGAGGTTCAAGGCCTTTATCTCAAGGTAAATTAAGAGGGTAGAAATAGCTATTGAGAGCTAGCACCTAACATGGTACTTGGAGCACATTAGATGCTCAATGAATATTTCATAAATCAATAAATAAAATCAGGCAGCATGAATTTATCAGTAGAACTTAAGTATTTGACTCTTCTCTTTCTTGGACCAGAATTCATCTCCTCTTGATAAGATGGAATTGATTTACCTCATCAGTATAATCAATGCCAACCTGATTACCCTCTGTCCAACAGAACAAAAATTTCACATCTCTGTGTCTCAAAAGAGGCTTGTGTTTGGGGTAAAGCCCCAGTATTCCCTGGATCTTTCAGATAAAAAAATCTTCTACTTGAAAACTTCTTCAGCTATTTTAAGGCTAGCTCCTATCCGTACCATGTGAGATACTACAAAGTCCTCTTCATCCCCTTTTCCCCAACAACCCTCCAATCAGTAAGGTAAATACAGATCCAGAGATCCTAGAGATCCACTCTCTGCCCTAAAATGCCAAATTCAAAATATGATGGGTAAAAAGCTGATTATGTGTTCTTAATTTCTATGAAAACCCAGGTTCAATTGCATGCATGCGTGTAGAGAGAGACAGAGATATTATGTAAATATACCAGTGAATGAAAATTACATAAATATTATTGATTTACCTCCAAAACTAGGTAGAAAAACAAAGTGGGGAGTATTCATGCACACATACATATGACTATTGGCCCAAAGACTACATGCATAGTGTGATCATTATACCCAGATAATTGTATGCCAGTAGAGAGATATACGGTTACACATATAATAAATGCATATGATAACAGAAGCCAATGTATGTACATATATTTAGATCAGAAAAATCTACTGATATAAAACGAAAAAACAAACAAACAAAAAAAGAAAAACCTAACATCTTGAAATCTGTGCTTTTTTCCTATACCATGGATCCAGAATACTTAAAATATATTCAGCTGAAATAGCTATAAAGAGATAGGGAAAAGATAAGGAACACAAAAAAATCCATGAAAATGGCCAAAAAAATGACTGAAATAAGTAGTCTCAAATTTCCAAAAAGTGAAAACATAACAAACACACTAGGGTTTGATCTGTAAAATTTTAAACTATGGTTCTTAACTCTTTTTGTCTTTGTATAGTCAACTAATGAAAAGGTTCAATTTTTTTATAGAAATAAACATAGGCATCTGCACACCAACATTTGCATTCAAAGATTTCACTGATTCTAAAAGCTCAACTTTAGCTTTAAGTAAACTTATCCTATTGTTCCTAATTGATATTGAACAACTCTGGGTTAAAGACGGTGGGGACCCAACTCCATGGAAATAACTTTGAGAGACTTGCATGGCCTTGGGTCAGTCCTGAGTTCTGGAAAGACTCTCCCTGGTTCGTCCAGCCCTTTTCCTCCTATCCTCACCTACCATTGCCCCCACGGCAAAGGACTACATAGCAGATATTGCACATGTTCCATCCATGTCCCATTCACACTTACATTTCCATGACTGCAGGCTGGCTTCCAATTGTCTGCTCCTGGGATTCTTTGCCTGAGGACTCTCTCTGGCTGCTGGAGCTCACTCTGCCCATATACAATGTGAAGTGAAAACACCAGAGAACAAAAGGAGCAGCCCTCGATGACTATCAGGAGTTAGTACCCTAGGACACTTGGTTCTTGGGCAGGATGACGCTGAGGTGCATGTTCCACTCTGCCTTGCAGAGTTCCCTGGTGAGAGGAAGCTTGCTCAATGACACACATTTACTGTCTTTTTCCCTCTCTTGTCTCACTTTCCTTGGTTCTTGGGCAGGATGACGCTGAGGTGCATGTTCCACTCTGCCTTGCAGAGTTCCCTGTGAGAGGAAGCTTGCTCAATGACACACATTTACTGTCTTTTTCCCTCTCTTGTCTCACTTTCTCCATGCCTTTACTAGTGTTTCCTAAAACACATCTCCAAATAAAAACTACTTTCATTCAAATTCTTGTCTCAGGGTCAGCTTCTGGAGGACTCTAACCCATGACAGACTGCCCTATCCTGGGGCTGACCTGAGTCCAGCCAGAAAGCCTTTAGTCTCTCATTCCCACATGACTACTCCAGGGGAAGCTTTTGACTAAATGTGATGTAAGTAGAAAGTGGGTAAGAAAAGGAAGAGGGTGTGAGAACAAAGGAAAAGAAAAGGAAGAAGGAGGCGGAGATGGGGTTGGCTGAAGAGGAGAAGAGGAGGAAAAACAAGAACAGCATTTGTAGGATTGTTCAGATGATATTCTCCAGACAATTCCCCCCAATCACAAAACTTGTAGGAGAAACTCTGGGGCTCCTGGAGCATGTGTCAAGCCAGGAACAAGGCGGTCTGTCTAAGCCACGGGTTAATGCTGGCTCCCTGATGTGGAACAGCCCTCAGGGTGTGAATATGGTTTGGCGTTGTAGAGAAAAAGCTAGATTAAAGGTCGGGGACTTGGTGTCTGGTTTTGACTCTCCTGATAATCTGGGTAGGTCTGTCCAAATCAATTAATCCTTCTGGGTCTCAGTTTCTCTTTATGAGTATCTTCAGAAAAAATAACACATGCCTTGCTTACCTCAAATGGAGAGAGAGGTCAGTGAAGATAAAAATCACAGAGAAGCACATTGAAAAATAAGGGAATACTCAAGTCAGTAGCCCAGAGGCAAGGGGAGAAAGCACATTAAGGGTGCAGGTGACCCTATGAGGACTGAAGAGGCCACTTGCCATCCACGTGAGCAGCATCTGCTTAGCTCTGGACAATGCTCATTATAAGTACCAGTATTTCCAAAGAAGACAAAAATTCAAGCATTCGTACAAAATCTTCTGATTATTACATATTAACCAGTTCAAATTTTTGAAAAACATAACTAAGACCAGGACTGAACAGGTCAAACAACACATAATTACAAGCTTCATTCCTCCTTTGATCCGGTTGTGACCTCTGCCCTTTGTAAAGGTAGCTAAAGATTTGGGCTTCCCTTAGGCTAGTCATGGTAGCAACCTACTAATTAAAATATTCTCCAGATTAGACCATGCACCAACAAGGAATCGTCCAGGACCCCCCTCATTTGGTTTGCTCAGAGACCAGACCATCCAAGCTATGAGACAGATTGGCCCCCAAATGCCCATCTGGTGCTACCCCTTGTACAAACAGGCCCTTTAAGGAAGGTCAGATAATTTTCTCTTTAGCAGCACTGCCCAACCAAACAAAAGTTTGCTTAGACTATTGATATACAGGTTCCAGATGATCCATTTGGGGGTCATATGTGTTTATTCTAAGAAAGTGTGAATGGCATCACCTACCCCAAACAGAGAAAACTATTATACCCCTGGGCAAAAGCAAACATCCTTTCCATGAATATGTAACTAAGAGCCGTGGCTTATCAGTATTTGGCACAACCAGGCTGATCCTATCTTCCTGTGTTCTGGAACATGTCCCACCAAGATGATCAGAATGTTTTCTGTTCTGACTTTCTTTGCCTTCATAGCCTGAAACCTTCTATTAAGAAATTCTGAATTCAAACAATTCTCCCCGTATCTTCTTCCCTGAGACCTACAATAAAGTGTGATCATAAACTTAAAATGCTTGGCTTGTTGCCTAGTAAGCACCCAATACATTTCGGCTATTGTTATTTTAAAATACGTCATCAGGGAGGAAATTTGTCACATAGATTAAACCATCCTCACCACAGATCACTCCATCTATCTTATTTTGGGTAAAACACTGGTGACCCCCAGCAACGACTCCATCTCAGTCTCCCGCAGTACACCATAGAACGAACGTTCAGTGATGGACACAGTCTGTGCTGTCATGCTCCTCAAAGACTGGGCCACCGGAAACTCAGGAGATGGGGAACACCTGCCTCGGGTCCTGCGGCATGGAACACAGGTCGGCGGTACCCTCTCAGACGTGCTTAGATTTGTGTAATTGTCAAAGCTGGGGGGTGGGTGGGCTATCCTGTTCCTCTTCCACCCCACCTCTCGCAGCTGTGAGGAATGCGCCTGTGCCTGACCCAGGGTCAGCTGAAGACCGGGCATCACTCACATGACTGTGGCATTCCAGTCTTGCCTCCCAGCCTTGGAGGGATCATCCCAGATCCGCATTTTGCAGTCAAAGCCTTCCCATTCCTCTCCAACAGTGGAGGACAAAGCTCAAATGTGATTTCAATTACAGCAGTAACAAATTCATGAGGCCAGCCCTTCCCATCTGTCTGAGGAGGGTGTGAGGCCCTTTACTGGTCATGATGAATACCATTTCCCCAACCACCTAAACAAATGAGAGCACGCCCTTGGGTTTTCTGCAAAAGACAGAAGGTCAAATGAAGAGAGGATCTGTCTGAACCGCCAGCACACTGGCAGTGGTAAAATTTATCACTTTACATTTGCATAATTCAGTGATTTCCCATTTAAAAGCTGACAAGGACAATTCTGAAACAGAGAGTTGATTAAAAACTAGACAGCATATTTTTTAATTTAAAATTATCTATCAGACAGTCCCTGAAAGTTAACACTTCTCTGTGTCATGGGGACTTTGGTACTAACTGGTGAATCTGTGTTTTTTGTGTATGAATATGTAAATGGAATAGCTAACATGTATGAAAGTCTTCCCATGCACCAGGAATTATGCCAAGCACCTTGTTGTATTTAATTCTCACAACCACTTTATGAATTATTCCCATTTTACAGATGAGGATTTGAGGCTCTGAGTGAAGAAATAACTTGACCAAGGGGACACAGGTAGGAAGCCCCCATTGTAAATTTAAAAACCTGATTCAAGTCATCTGACTCCAGAATCTGTGGTCTAACCACTACCCTACCATGGCCCCTTGCACACCTACCAATACACGCAGAGTGATTTCCCATTTTCTGTCCTGATGAGAACTGGCTTGTGAAAAATCACCTCCCGAAGAGGTAATAGGAATCCTGGCTGGACACAGAGAGAGAAATCAGCAGATGGTGGCCCGAAGGGAAAGCTGGGACAAACCAGAGTCGAATAAATATGTAATCCCCCTCAGGGTCAATCCGTTGTACCAACCCTGAAGTTAAGCTATGAGGCAGAAATGAAGAAACTAACCCCATGGTAAATTTTAAATCTTTATGATAATAACTGCTAACACTTATTAAGTGCTTAAAGTGTGCCAGAAACCATTCTAAGTATTTTTGTGTGAAATTATCCATTTAATTCTCAACATTATCTCATACGCCAATTTTACAGATAAGGAAACTGAGGCACAGGGATGTTAAGTACCTGGCTCAAGTCCACATAGATTATAGGTAACAGAGTTGGTATTTGAACCCAGGAAGTCTAGTTTAGGAACACAAACTCATAACCCTTCTGTATAGTTATGGTCTATGCTCTCATTTTCCAGGAGAATATGTATTTTGAGTTGAAATTTTGCATGAATCTCCCCCCCCCCCCCAAAAAAAAAAAAGATCTGAGAATTCAGTCTATGAGCTCTCTTGGTGAAAAAGCACTAGCTTTCACATTAGGACACAAGGTGCTATCTATAACACTGGTTAAGAACAAGCTTTATAGCCCACAGCAGCCAAATCACTGTATCCAAGATTATAAAAGCTATATTGACTGCTGCCAATATTCATGGCAATTAATCATATTCCCAGTCTACTTCTTTCCAGTTGACATTTGGAGCTCAAGTGAACGAAGCAGAGACGTGAGGTATTTCACCGTTACATATCGATATAGCTCTTCTGAAAAACTGGAAACATTACCCGAGGCATAATAACCTTCATAAATAATCTACCAGCTTGAGGACATTAAATGTAAAGAAACAGAGACCTCTGACCTTCCATCCCCTTTAATGTTGCTTCATTAGTCTCACAAATGGAGGCAAATTCATAATGGGGGGTGGGGGTGGGGGATCGATTCTGCCACTTGGAAATAATTAAGACACATACATCAAACAACAGTCTTTTTTATTCTTACTAATTAAGTGATCCATCCCAGAGGAGTGCTAAATTGGTCAGTGCAAATATAAATGACACTAAGCATGAGTGTTTTAAGATCAATGTAGATGTCTTGATGTTTCCCCCTTGCTCTTCCCATACTTTCCAGACATTAAATTACTGTTCTGAAAAACCTGGATTCCATTGGCAACAAGGCACTCAGAATCTCCCACGAGTGGCCAGTCTGTCTGCCTGGCCTCTTGAAGAACTAATCACAGTGTGGAGGCTGACACCATGGGAAACCCGTAGTATTCCATTGGCAGCTCCAACTTCCCCTTAGACTTCAAAATACCAGCAGATTTAATATCTGGCTTTGGGCTCAGTGGCTCAAATTTTGGAGGACATGTCTTATTCCCAGTGCACCTCCCTGAGATACTATCTTTGATGTGAAGGGCTTTAAAAAAAGCCCACAAATAGGTTTTTGCCATCGTCTAAGACCTCAGCCATCAGCAGAATGGGACTTGGAGCTGCTATAAGGCCAAGCCTGCTCTTCTAAAACCTTTGCCTAGCTTCTAAATGCACTCAGGAATTACAGGCAATATTGACTGATCAGACTCACCACGTTTCTCCCAGGAAACTGAAGTAGGGCTTAAAAGTAAGCTAGAGAGAAAGGAAGGCAAGAAAGAAAGACCACAGTAGTGCAATGAGCCAACAGAGGGAGGGAACATTCCCAGGGCTACAAATTGAAGTTGAGGGGAGAAAGGGAGGGGGAGGGAGGTTGGGGGAGAATTGGAAGGGGACAAAGGGTACAAAAACAGTTTCTGATAATGGGTATGCTTCCAGTATGAATCTGGCCCCCACATAATGGGCAGGACACATCATGGGGGACAATCAGCTTTGTATCTCATGAATATTCAAAATAAATAAATAGATAGATAAACTTGGTACAAATTGCAAAAAAAAAAAGTAATCTAAATGTAAATGAGATTTTTTAGTGGAGTTTTGCTTATGGGATATAAAAACTGGTATTTTTTTTTTATTTTGATATGACTCTGAAAGATCTTTCCAATCAACAAATGACCTATGCCTTCAAAACTCATCAGGCAAGTATATAAAAGCATCTTGCATCTACAGGCAGGAAGCAGAAGACAGAACCTAGATTTAGAGGCAAGACCCTCAATTCGTACACTTGCTCTGTCACATTCTAATTGTGTGCCTTTATGTCTATGAAGGCAGAGACTTCCACCCTTCCTCTGCAGCTCATTGTCTAGGACAGCGCTTCCGTATAAGTACATGACTGTAAATATGTGCCTGAAGGAACGCGTCATTGAATGTCTTATTCTGTGGAAATCACATCTCTAAGCAAGCTTGGAAGACTGGTGTCTCAGGTTGAGTTCTCCAGTACAGTCTTGAGAAGAGGTGTGTGTATTAGTGACAGTTTAAGAAAGTTCTACGAAGAGAAACTGATATGTGAGTGGGAGAAGCAGGCAGAAAAGAAGACATACCAAACAAGAGTGTGATGTCAGGTGACATCCCAGCTTCAGCCAGGGAGATCTGGGGCACAGACCATGCCTCAGATTGGCCCCTCTGCAGGGAAAGGAGTGGAATATTCGTACTCCTTTAGTCATCTGTGATGAAATAAAGACAGCATTGAAGGGATATAAACTCCCAGGTATTTCCTGCTACCTGCAGGAACAAGACGCTAAAACAGATCAAGATGCAAAAAAACGAAGCACACAGAAGCTGAAATGAGCACACAGACCAACTAAAAGTGATCCAAAGGGATCCTCCTGGGGCTCTGGCAATGTCTTCTTCAACTGTTTTGCAGGTGGTTTTGCTTCTAGGGACCAACACTGAGCAGCCTGACATCTGATGCTCTAACTTTGCAAAGGACTTCCCCTCACATGATAGCATTTGCTTCTCACCACACCACTGTGTGATAGTTGGAACATGAAGTATTATTGTCTATTTATGATAAACAGGGATCTTGGGCTCAGGGGAGAAAAATAACTTGTTTCTGGTGAAACTAAATTAGCAAAAATAAGATTTTCCACAATAAGACGGTAGCTAGGAGACAGCTGAAATGTTTGCTCAAGGTTATAGGCACTGGGAGTGGTTGAGAATTTTGATGCTTGCTGCAGGTCTTGGAGAACAAGTGTGGTACAAATTTGTGGGAGACAGAGGAGAAGACATTCTAAACCAGAGTGGCCAGAGGAGGAAAATGCACAGGGCAACCATGGGGGTAGCAAAGAGAGGGTCCTCATGAAAATGGAGTGAGTTGGGGTGTTATAGTTTGGATGTCCTCCCAAAACTCATATTGAAGCTTAATCTCCATTGTGACAATCTTAAAAGGGTGGGAAATCTAACTATGGTATTTGAAAGATGGCCTTTTAGAGGTAATTGAATCATGAGGGCTATGCTTTCATAAATGGCTATCACAGGAGTGGCACTAAAGACTTTATAAAGTGAGCAAGTAAGCACGTTAGTACACTCTTGCCCTGTCACCACGTAATGCCCTGCATTACCTCAGGACTCTGCAGAGTCCTCACCAGGAAAAAGGCCCTCACCAGATGTGTCCCCTGAACCTTGGACATCCCAGCCTCCATTTTATTTTTTATTTTATTTTGCTAAAAAATAAAATAAATTTTATTTCTTTGTAAATTACCCAGTTTGAGGTATTCTGTTATAAGTGACAGAAAACAGACTCGTATACCAGGCAATGAATCAATACTTTGGGGGCCTAGAAAATGCCAGTCAGAGGAATTGAGATTTAGTAAACTACTACCAGAGGAAAATCACACAGAAGAAGAAAAATCACAAATAAACTGGTGAGAATGGAATCTAAAGATGGATTAAAATTTTTAGTAGTCAGAAGGGGGCAAGGTGAATTGCCATTTGTCTAAAGATGGATTAAAATTTTCAGTAGTCAAAAGGGGGCAAGGTGAATTGCCATTTTCTGCGTGCAAGTTGATGAAGATTTGTCCTAAGGTGGTTGCGATGGGGAGGAGAATTAGATATGAGTCAGAGGAAGAGGACACCGGTAAGAGAACCCAGAACACGTACATGGAAGATGAAGCGGAGGGAGGAGTGAAAGAACAAGCCAATCTAGAACAGCATTTCTAGATTCATATGTTGAATAGTGTCAGATCCACTTTCAACAACCCCATGA
>NW_007727384.1:340904-342713 GCF_000696425.1 Galeopterus variegatus | reverse complement strand
GAACAGCATTTCTAGATTCATATGTTGAATAGTGTCAGATCCACTTTCAACAACCCCATGATGTTTCCGCAGCCCTTTCTGGCCCAATTTATCTCAGATTCAGAATGACTTATCTAAAACCTAAGGTGGCAGGTGGTAGAGCACTGCAGGGCCTGGGCCAGATTGAGAAGCCAACTATTCTGACCCCTGGCCCTGCAGATGCCTCACTGCACCACAGCCCAGACCTGGACATTGACTCATGCATCACCATGCACAGAGACAGCTGACAGTAGCCACTGTGGACATCTGTCAGCTCTCAAAGTTTGATGTTATTTTCTGGTAGCATACCTGTCACTTTACCAAATTTCAGTGAGCAAATTAAATAGGAAAATGTAGGTGAACCTGCTTTACAGATTGTAATGGGAAATGAACTTATTATTGTTTGTATTTTAGTAGTAATATCTTACCCATATAACCAACCAAACACTTTAAATTACTCATTCTATTGTTTAATATATTTGTTTCTGTATCCTCCTTTGGATGATTAATATTTTATCTTGTGCTTCTCCCATACCATTAAATGTTCTCTTTAAAATTATGTTTTGGCATTGCATGAACATCCATTATGTGATACACAATAATTTAACCATCCTCCTTCTACAGGACATTAAGGTTAATTCCAGTATATTCTTATGAATAATAGCACTGTAAATAATGTTTTTAGGAAAAATTGTTTTAAAAGACATTCATGAACATATTTTCATCTAATTTTCACAACAACCGACTGAGGTAGGTATTTTTGTTACTCTCATTTATTAACCAAGTGTCNTCACAACAACCGACTGAGGTAGGTATTTTTTTTACTCTCATTTATTAACCAAGTGTCACTGAGGCTTACAAAGCTTAACAGCTTAGCCAAGGTCATGCGGTCACTCCCAGTTCGATGTGATTGCTCTCACTGTCCGTGGAGAAGTCTCTCTAGCTCCACCCTGCCCGTGGCTTCGTCATTTCAGTCCAGCCTGCTCCTCATCTTGGCAAGACCATTCTGTCTGTCACCAGGCCTCACAGTGCACTTTTCATAAATTCTATGATGCCACTGAAGGTAAGACACATTATTATATAATGTTACACGAAGAAAAAGAAACTGCTGCCGATAAAGTTATGACATAATACTCTCTTGTCCCATAGAATCTGTAATGTACACTTCATGAAAGAACTCTTGTATACCTATATAGACACAGAAGTGACAACAGTGTGAACAGTAACCAAACTGAAGTTTAGGCATGCAGTGACAATCCAGTTACATCTTACTGCCATATGACTGACATTTTGAGATGCATCAGGTTGTAAGGCCCACCCCAGTTCCAATGATGTTAACATGCAAAATGATGCACATCTTAGCATCAGTGAAATATGGTATCAGCAAACTGAGACTGACTCCATAACATAATCTGAAGGCCTGAGAAATTACTGAAAGGAGACATATTTATTCTCATTTAATGAAAAAATGATCATTGTTCTTATTAGGAAAACAAATTCTTCAAAGAGAAGCTGTAGTTACAAGCCTATGCTGTTTCATATTTATATACACAGGAGATTATGATCATGCATTCACACTATTTTACCCAGCTACATACACAGAGAACAAGTGTTGTTGAACTTTCTGGTTGAAATGTCCCTGTCAACAGTCTCTAGGCTTACTCTAGCTGAAGAAAGTTTGAGTCACCAAAAAACAGGTGAACACTTCCTTCATGGTAAGCTCACCAGAATAATACATGACAAGCTTAGTGTTATTCCTTTTAAAGAAATACCTGTGTGTTTTTGTCTTCA
>NW_007727384.1:325496-340252 GCF_000696425.1 Galeopterus variegatus | reverse complement strand
AAAAAAAACTTTTAGTCCATCTCCTGTTTGAAATTGAAACCATGGAATTCTTGGATAATTGGCATTCAGCCTCATTTCTCTGTCCTTTATGAGACACTCAGTGTCATGTCTCAGGCTTATACTCACTACTTTGATCCTTTTCATAGACAAAATTGAGATTCAATGGGCCTAAGTGTCTCATTTCAAGTCAAGTCTGTATAATACTCACGGGAAGGAGTCATTGCCTTGTATTCCCAGTTCAAAAGCATTTCTGTCATTTTGAAACTAAATGGAAAATAGAAATATAACTTAACTGTACTTTAGCAGGGTAAATCTATTACTTACAACTTCAGAAGGTAGTAAGGTAGTTTTTCCTAAAATAAAAAGAAATAGAAATATAACTTAACTGTACTTTAGCAGGGTAAATCTATTACTTACAACTTCAGAAGATAGTAAGGTAGTTTTTCCTAAAATAAAAAGTAATAATAATAATAATAAATGATTACTCCCAAGGACCTTTTCATATACAGCTCGGGTCTGTGGCATGGACGGAGGACTCAGATCAAGCTACTGGATGTGGGGGGCTGCTAAGAAGAGTGTGGTATCTATACCACTGCACAGTCCAAGGTGGAAAAGTGAGCCTTAGTAGGAGAGCATCTTCTTTACTTAGATGCTTGGAATATTCCAAAGTATGTATGATTTAAACCTGCTGATGGCATGCATAGTGAATCTTGGCAGAGAAAAGATGGCACACACAAACCAAGAAGAGTTTAAGGAAGGGATTACTGAGAGTGGGCGGGAACGGTTTAGGAGACCAACACAAAATGGCAAGAAAGGGAGCCTGTTTTTGACTCCTAAGCCAGAAAGGGAACAGTCGAGGGCAGTTACTGGAACACTGAAGGATAGCTGTAGGAGAGGGCTGCCTAGCAAGGATCAGACAATCCATGACAAGGGGGCAGGAGGAAAGCAGGGGAATAAATGCCACATTGCCTTCTCCTCCAGTCCTCCCAACTCCTCCTGTGCCTTCCACATGGATCAGAACAAGGTGGATAATAGTGGCAATGATCTAAAGGGCAGATGGAAGATACCCAGTATGCGGTGAAATGTCAGGTCACGTCTTATGCAAAGGTGAGGTCAATGGTTTGTCTCTGATGCCTCCTAAACCTTTTGATGGTCATCCCGTCATAGTCCACGGCCAATCTACTCCCCCGACCAGAAATCCATCTCATCCAGAGCAGCCTCCATGACTGTCCACAGACCCCTTATGGCCCTACAAAGGCTTGTCTTCCTGGAGTCACAATCCATATTTCAGATGGTCATAGTCTTTACAGTTCCACTTCACATCTTCCTACATCCTAATCCTTCAATGAAAGCTTTGCCAGGTGGCTAGCCGGCCAATCTACTAAATAATCCCATACAAATAATCTAATATCCCTCATTGGATATAATCATAGATCCTAGAAGCTAGAAGAGTTCTCAGAAATTAATTCTGGTGCTATCAGAATACTTGGCCTAATAACATGAATATTTTATACAGGAGGTAACAAAGGCCTAAGGAAGCAAGGTAGCATGCAAGGCTTGCATGCTATCCCACTTGGGAGAAAAGGTATTATTTATAATAAAGAGTGTCAGGAAACCCAGTATATCTCAAAGTGTGGGACTCATCTTCATTAGGTGGCATCAAGAGCATTGAATCACCTGGTGAGAAAGTGATCCTTTTTACCCTCATCTCAGCAATTAATTATGTAAGAGAGAAAGACTTGACTTGGCATTAGAACATCTTTGTTCCTCTTCAAATACTTGCTACACTCCCTTTTTAACAAAGAGAAGCAAGCATCACACACGGACTTCAAGTTCAGGCAATGGTTGATAGATTTAATTTGATAATGTGTTATTTCTCTTGAATTTATATTTTATGTTAACTTGCATTTCATGATTAATGATAATGGCATTCAAATCGTGTTAATGAAATTACAGTTTCCTTCTTACCACATTTTTAAATGTGTTATTTCTCTTGAATTTATATTTTATGTTAACTTGCATTTCATGATTAATGATAATGGCGTTCAAATCGTGTTAATGAAATTACAGTTTCCTTCTTACCACATTTTTAAACTTAAAAAGTAATAGTAACCAATTCAAAGAAAATATATGTAAACATTGGTATAGTTTTTTTAAAGATTATTTTTAAATAATAGAGTTGTTAAGTGAAGCAATATAGTTTGAGAAATGCTACTTTATTCCAAAGAGATTTTTTTTATCTATAATTCTGTAATATGCATATAAAAATTATATGTAATATGTATGTTGATGTGTGTGCATACATATTTATAATGACAGGCAAAATTCTATCATGGCCCTTAATATTCCCAGCTGTACATGCTCTCTATAATTCCTCCCCGAGTGCAGGCCAAACCTAAGAATATCACAGGATATCACTCTCATGATTATGTTACATTATATAGCAAAGGGGATTTTGCAGCTGGGATAAAGGTCCCTATCAGTTGACTTTGAGTCAGTCAAAAGGGAGATTATACTAGGTGGGCCTGACCTAATCAGGTGACCTGATAGAAGAGACAAGAAACAGCAGCAGATTCTTCCTACTGGCCTAGCAGAAGCAAGCGGCCACGGTGTGAGAGGAGGGGGCCATGCGACCCAGACCTAGGAGCAGCATCTGGGAGCTGAGAGCAGTCCACAGCCAACAGCTAGCAAGAAAACAGAGACCTACAGCCACAAAGAAATGAATTTGTCAACAATCAATGAGCTTGGAAGAAGACCCAGAGTTTCAGAGGAGATTGCAGTCCCAGATGTCACCTTCATTTCAGTCTGATGAGACCCTGAGTAGAGGACCCAGCTAATCCATATCCAGATTTCTGACCTATGGAAACTGAGATAACAAATTTGTATTGTTTTAATATGCTAAATTTATTGTAATTTGTTACACATTAGTAGGGAAAATAGACACACACAAATGCATACATATATGAGTGAGTGTGTATATATAAGTAGAAAGAGAGAGATAGATTCAAAGCCTTACAGTGTAAGAGAATTTGGGAGAATTGGAGGAAAACATCATGGACCCTTCTGATTACACACAAATTATACTACCTACATTATATAGATAATATGACATAATAATATAACTACATACAGAAACTATTCATCACTATTCATCATTCACGTGCAAAATGGAAATCACTGAACTTTCAAAGAGCTATCGGGAGTCTTCCAGGCCAGTACTTTTTACACTTCACTGTGCATACAAATCCCTCAAATATTTTATGAAAACACAGACTCAGATTTGGTAGGTGTGGGTTGGGACCTGAGATTCTGCATACCCATCAAGCTCCAAGGTGATGCCTATTTTCTATATGAATCCATTTCTGTAGCTTACAACAAAATACCTGAAAGTAGTTTATTTATTTTAAAAAAAAAAAAATTATTGCTGACAGTTTCAGAAGCTGGGAAGTTCAAAATCCAGGGAACAATTCTGGTGAAGGTCTCGTTCATTGGTGACTTCAGTGATGCAGGGTATCACATTGCAAAACGGCAGAAGCAGAGAGAGAGCCAAAGCCTCACTCCTTTTAAAGCCCTCAGAACCATGTGGATGACTACAACTGCCTGGATTTCTCCCCTTCCCCTCTCACCTTCTAATAGATTTGATTTCATTCATAATATTTGGTTGAATTCTAAATCTGGAGACTAGAATTTGGGAGAATTCTAGACATTAGCTGTCTGGTCCATTTGTAGGAAACCAACCACCACTGTATGCACATGTGCTCATGGATTTGACTGAAGTTTGGCATAAACTGATAGTGTCTCCAAAATAAGACGGATAGTCTCATTGATTAGTGAGAAAGCCTCTGGCCCAGGCTGACTGAGGAGAAACAGAAAAGAGCTGGAGAAGAGGGATCTGGGCAAAGCAGGAAAGAAGGAAATGTGGTTAATGAAGAGAACGAAAATTTAGACTACAAAGATAATCGACTTCTCAGGCAGCCAGACAAACCCTAGAATCTAGGAGCCGATTCAAAGAGCAGAGGTCTATCCAGACCAAAAGAGGGAAAATAAGAAAAGTTATCCTCAGAGAAGAATAAAGCCACACCCTATCCCAAAGATTACCAAATATTTTATTGTCAAGGCCTAAATTACCCACATTGCTTGCCAACGCTGGTGAATTATTTAGCATCACACTTACAGAGGCCTTATTGAATGTGTGAATTTTGTGGCAAGGAGAGAGCCAAGGGATGAAAAGGAACTGCCTGTGGAATTTGGTGTCAGACGTACGGTAGTGTTCCCTTGCCACTGGCCAACCTTGGATGGCAGCAGCCATGGAATTGAATACCTGGGTTCTCCACCAGATGCACCTCTCCCAAGCACATCTTCTAGATTTGGGATCAAAATTTTGGTAGCCTCATGCAGAGGTAGGGCTAGTCCTTGTCGCCTCTTTCTGAGAGGTTTGTCCTTTGGCTTTGAAGCAACCTTGGCACTTTACAGCAAATCCACTAACAATGTCCAGTTTCCAGGCATGGCTCAGGGCAGCAGATGCCAAAGGGTCATTTTGCTGAGGGATATCTGGCAGGGAGGGTTTGGGATGAATTCTTCCTTTAAGAACCGTCGCTGTGCTTTGTAATAATCCCACTTCTAGTGTCGGAGTAGCAATAAATACACACAGACAAATGCATACACACACATACAAGTATGCACACTCTACAAAAGATTTGCAGAGGTATGTATAATGTTTCAAAAATATGCATGTTTATATATATATATATATATATATACACACACACACACACACACAAGAATACTTCAAAAAGTTCGTGGAAAAGTAAAATTGAAAAATAATATGAATCTTTCCATGAACTTTTTGAAGTTCCCTCATATATGAGGATATGTTCACTTCTGTGAGCCACTTAGGCTAGGCATAGCTGAAGGCCTAGGTGGTACTCAAAAGAAATGGTCATAGTGCTAGGAAGGACCAGGCATCGAGACAGGAGACCCACAGTACAGAGAAGGTGGGTAGGTGGCTCTGGAGGGCAATTGGGGTGACAGGACTACTCTAGGTGGAGGGTCTGACACCTGAGACTGATAGTCCAAATTCTTGGCTACAAATTTCTCTTGTGACATCATACCCATTTGAGAAACAAAAGTTCCATTGACAACATCTACCTCAGAGCTGCCTGAGGAGGGTCCCCACTACAGTGTGCTCTGGGTTGCAATGTGCACTGTCCTGCCTCTATGAGGGAGTGTTCCCTTTGCCAGCATCACATCAGCCAGCACTAACCCAACTCCCCAAGCTCCATGCTTGCCTCTGCCTCCACAACGTGGCTAAAGGAGGGAGAAGAAATAAACCACTTAGAGACACCCCAAACCCCAGGCTCTACTTATTTTTGGTTCTCTGATTATCCCTAGTGTAACACCAACAAACATAGCTTGATTAGCAATTGGAAATCCTACTGAAACTCCATATGAGATGACAATACAGGATCAATAGGAAAAGTTAAAAGAAAAAAGAAGCACCAGTGTCAAATAATCATGCCTGATTGTGGGGTCAGACCAGGATGAACAGACCTCGTGACAGCAGGGCTTCCCTGCCTTGCATTTGCGTGCCAGTCTACCTGCCTTTTGTCTCTCACGTCTACCCCCACCTTTCCCCTGTTCAGTTTTGGGCCCCAGGGCTGGCCCCTACAGGGTGCATTTCCCAGATCCCCTTGCCATTTAGTATTTTGTTTGGTCGGATCAATGGGGAGCCTTGGGACCCCAGGACAGAAGACAGGAGGAAGCCAGGGTATTCCTCCCCATCTCTTCACTTTGAGTGGCTTCTTGGGCAGAGGTTGCATCTCCTCCATTGCCCCAGCTCCTGCCAGGTGGGCCTTCCTAGGATCAGATGTCTGCAAGCAGCCCCTGAGCTCGGCTGACACCACCTTCCTGCTCTGTCCTCCAGCTCTGGCATGGTCGTGGCTTCCTGTACCGTTCATCCTTAGATTGCCTCACCTTCCCCTGTTTCCCATGTTTCCTGCTCTTCTAATATTTCCCTAGTTCCATCCCAGAGTCAAATTGTATTAAACTACTCTATGTGGGTTGTCTTCTTGACAATCTGTAACAGATACAATGTACTTATCTTCTGATTCGCCAAGAAGAGAAATGCACATGCCCAAAACTTATTTTGCCTTATTACCTTCATTTTTGTGGCTGCATATTGACATCCTGAAGAAGAGTTGAAAACTCCTACTGAGATATATTTGTCTATTTTCTCAAAGTTCTACCTCCTAAACCCAGAATGTTTTCACATGAAATGAAGGACACCTTCTAGGACATTGCATAGCCTCTGAAGGACAAAGATGACACTGGTTTTTTACTATACACAGCTGAACCTATAATTAAGCCTCCAAGAAGAAGGGGTGAGATAGACACCTCAGAGCTGAAGGTCACTTTCTAGAACCCAGATGGCTCCCACAAAGAATCCAGTTCATCCACACAAGTCAATGATTTTGCTTCTTGAAGGACAGCTGGAGAAGAGTATGGGGTACTGACCCTTAGAATCAGGCCCTCAAGGGCTGGCTCAGCTCTCACTACCACTTAGAACTTACACAGTACTCTGCATCTTCAAAGAACTATGCAGACATTAACCAATTATTCTGCTCTTGGCCAAACGCCGGGTTACACTATCAAGATTTGACAAACTCTTTGTACTCTCTGTAGTTCTGTAGGAATGTAGGTTTGTCTATTTCAATCAAAACTGAAGCCAAGCTGAGACCTTCAGCTGAAGGAAGCCTTGACAATTTAATATTTAATACAAACATCCTGTTCTCATAAACCGATCCTCTTGAACAGAAAAAAAAAAAAAGCTAAGTAAAAAGGGAAAAGGTTATAAACTTTGAAAAGAACAAAATAGTTAATGTTTGGAGCTTTTAAAATGTTTTCAATCGACAGACAGTTGTGCAGCTGTGGTCACGGGGCACGGGGGGGGGGAAGAGGGATTTTGCATCATCTCCTTTCATCTGCCTATGGGTGCCTATTATTAAAGGTTTACATTTTGTTTATGCTCTCCATGATATGCAGATATTTTCTTTCCCTTTTGAATTTCCTCCCTCTTGCTTCCCCTCTGCGACTTCCTTGCCTTTCAGGCACTAAGCTGATGATGAGTGAGAGAGAAATTAGTCCTAGAAAATAAAGCTGTCTGCTTAAAACAAGATCCTAGGCAAGCTACAATCCGAACCTCCTCACCCTGCCCTTTCTCCAGCCCAATCACGGACCCAAGGGGATCACCCTCTTGCTCTACCCCTGCCTTGCAGCCCCTCTGTGAGCCACACTTCACAACTGGCCCTTCATGATGGAAATCAAGGCAACTGGTTATGAAAACTGCCAGAATCTCACTGTGGCAAAAATAGCTCCACTTTTCGTCAGACTTCTGAGCATGAGACGACTGGAGCATAAACCAGACCCACCAAGTACTGTTTGCCATCTGGTCTTGATTTAAAAGCCAACCACACGGCATTTGCACTTCTGCTTGAACGACAAGTTCAATCACAAACCAGCCCTGGCTTTCCCATCCTACTTGCCCGTGGGACTTTTATATAAGTAATTTTGGCACTGAATATGTTCATAAATATTCTACCAGGGAATGGAGCTATATGACCATCCCTAACATATAAGAGGTCAACCCTAAAAAAATCATGCCATAATTAAAGATAGAAAAAAATGAAGATGACTTGGATTTCAAATAGCATTAACAGTCAACAAGTCGTCATTTCATGGTGCACACTTGGTGATTAAAGTTTCCACTGGATACTCAAGCCCTGTTAATGGTTGACATTTAGTAAAGAAAAAGAAAAAAGAAACAGAGGTTTATAAGAATCCCAGAAAAATTCCCTCCCACAGATTCCCATGCCCAGGATTCCATTTAACAATGTATTGAAATCATATCTCACTTAAAGTCTTGACTCTAGTGACCCTAGTTTTCAGTTGTTTATTGTTTCCTAAACCCCTGTATTATCTATTATCTGTTTATTGTACACACATGCACACATACATATTTGTCTCTCATGTCATACTGCCTTATAGTGTTATTTCACTACATTATTTATTATTTTATTTGTGAGTGTATGTTTTCTCTTTTTGTCTTAGCTTGGGAAAAGCAGAATGTGAAACAAGATGTGGACTTAGGTAGCTCGTTGGGAAACAGTCCTGGAACCAGGAGTGAGAGAACAGGAAGAATGAGACCGGAAAACAGGAAAAGTTAATACCAGGGTGCATTATCAAGATCACTGCTGCAGATAATAAGGCTCAGTTCGTCTTAGCTTGGGAAAAGCAGAATGTGAAACAAGATGTGGACTTAGGTAGCTCGTTGGGAAACGGTCCTGGAACCAGGAGTGAGAGAACAGGAAGAATGAGACCGGGAAACAGGAAAAGTTAATACCAGGGTGCATTATCAAGATCACTGCTGCAGATAATAAGGCTCAGTTCGACAGGGCACACTAAGAAGCAAGCAAGTACCTCCCAGAATTGTCTGACTGCAGGGGGAGGCTGGAGCACTTACCCACCAGATCCCATCCTCCACTGGTTGAGTATATTGATTTCCAAGGCCAAACAAGCTCAAGCTCCCATGGTTTGGCAGAAAGCCCTGGGGTAGAGCAGAGAAGGCTGCACAGCATACCCTTGAAGTGAGATGCTGGCAGCTGGAGTTGAGTCTTTAGTTCATGGAACTGTCCCTTATATGTGGGCTGAAATCAGAGGTGAGCCATGAGTCTGTTACACCAATACCAGAGGCATTTGCTCCTTCTTATGACACCAACTCAGACTGTATGTTTCTCAGGGCAGGGGTTGTCTCTCATGACTGGTGCCATGCAATGAACCAAGCACAGTGTCAAATATTTGGAAGGAGGTGAGATAAATATTTCTGATAGAAACAAGTTCAGAATAAATCAATTACATATCACATATCCCCTAATGCCTCTTTCTTCTTTTTCCATTTTTCACTTCCTTTGAAATTCCTACTTTCACTTGCAGTCCTTCTGATGGTGGGGTGGTGGGGGGACCTGGAGTGGGAGGAGGATAACAAAAAAAGATAGCTGAGCTGTTATGGAAAAAGCACTGGAACTTACAATGCAAAGTCCTGGGTTTGAGTCTTAGGTAGGCCTTACACTGGCATTGTATAGGTCAAAGACCTCTCTGAGCTTTGATTTCCAAATCTATAAGATGCCTTCCTCAAGATGTGCAGATGAGCATGCATCCTGTGAAGCACTTGGAAACCATGGAAATTAAGCACATGTGTAGGTGACATTCCTCCCCCTCACCTGTAGGGACAGCTGCTTTCCACTCTTCCAGTTAAAAAGTTCTGAGCATTTCTAACTGCCAGGGGGTCACAGAGCATAGGGAAGGGATATAGTCTGGTCAGGGTCCCCTGCTCAGTGACAAACCCTGAGCCATTTCACAACTTCTGGTCAATATACGTCTTCCCAGAAGAGTAGATTTTACTGATACCCTTTAGTAAGAAAATGCTGTCATGCAAAGAACCCCAAATCAGCCACTTTTCTCAGAACCTTAACTTATTTCCCAGCTAAGCCTTTCCTTTACATTATGTCTACTGTATCAGTTACCTACTACCACAAATCATTCTTACATAGCAAACCATCCCAAAATTTAATGGCTTAAAATAATAGTCACTATGAAAAAGGATGAGTAGAAAGATGGATAGCCGGATGAATATGTGATGAAACAAATATAGTAAAATGCTATTTAGTGAGTGTATGGCTGCTTATTGAAAAATTCTTGCAATTGCTCTGTATGTTTGAAATTTTTATTTAAAAATGTAGAAAAAAAGCAAACGCTTATTTAGTTCACAAGTATACGGGTTCCTCTGCTTTTGGATGGATTATGCTGATCTTTGCTGGGTTTGCTCATATGTCTGCCCTATTACATGGTGGATCCATGGGGCTAGGGGATCTACGATGGCCTCACCTGGATGGTTGTCCTCCACATTTCCTCCTCCTGCAGGCTGCAGGGGTTTGCTCACATTACTGTGACAGGAATCCCAGAGAACAAGTTGAAATGTGCAAGGCATCTTGAGGCCTTGGCTTGGAAAGGCCATTCCATCACCTTTACTAGACTATTGGCCAAAGCAAATGGTAAGGCCAGCCCAGATGCAAGGCATGGGGGAACAAACAGGAAGGGTGCAGAATTAGGGCCATATTGCAGTCTATCACATCTATCCTGTTGGTTCTTAATTACTGTTCCCACAAAGCAGTGAGGCCTCTGTGGTGAGGCTTACAGACTCACTCAATTTTGGTCACTCACCAGTAATCACATGCTTAAGACTTTCAGAGTCTAGAAGTCCTCCGACCCCAGAAGAGAGGGATGGTGCATTAAGATCCTAAGATCTGTGGAATGTTCAGGCAAAGCTGAAGGCCAGGTAAAGTTAGTAATTGCCCTCCTGAAGCAAGACTCAGAAAGTGAGGCCCCACCATTCACACTCAGCTTTGGGGTCCTTTTACCCCAGCCATCTCTGTCATTCAACCCTAGGCCTTGCCCTAAACCCCTGGGTCTCCCTATGCAACCCCTTTCCTGGTGATTCTTGAAGAACACACCACTTCCCTATATCCTTTCGCCTACTGCTTGTGGGCTACCCTTTATAAACTAAGATGAGGTGACTGACCCACTTTTCCCAAAGCACGGGCCTTCCCTCTGCCCAGCAGAGGTTTCGGGATTCACCGAGCCAGCCATCTGCTGTCTCCCAGCCCTCCTCGTGTTCAGAGGAATCAGGCCGACATGAGCAGTGCAGTCTCGGGTCAGAGAATAAACTGCCTCTTTGTACTGTGTCCTACAAACGTGCCCGGGGTGAAGCCTCCAACATCATTAGCTTCATGCTCACAGACAACTGGCTCCGACAGCTGGAAACGGGTGACGCACACACAACACTTGAAGAACTGGGAAACCTAGTAAGCGCTGCCCCTTCAAAGCCGCGCCATGGGGAGGTTCTTTCAACAGCCTTATGTTACAAGTCTCAGTAAAGAGAAGCAGACAGTGAGAAGTACTTCCTAATAAGGACCACTGAGTATTAGTAAGCAAGCTGTGGAATCAAGCCTTTCTCGTCTGCCACTTACCAAACTCAACGGCTATGGATTTATGAGTTTTTAATTAGCCTTTTCATTACATCATTAGGACCTTCCCCACTACTGCAAGGCAGAAAGAGCAGAAAGGTATAATTTTTATGGTGTTTACTGATCGTGTTATTTGATTAAGGATGACAACTAAGCCTGCCCAGCATTCTTAAGAGCTGAGCAAAGGAGAGTCAGAGCTAGGGGTTAGGAGGGCCAAGAGGTTAAACATCGGGGAGCATGAATGAAATCACAGACCTTTTTCCCCATTCTATGTGGAATGAAAGATATTAGCATGGCCTGTAATAGGACTTCCTTAGTTTATAAAAAATAAATAAATATATTAGCGGGTGGGGGTATTCAGGGAAAGGAAATACTTGCAATGATGACTCATTTTATATCAAATCATCAGTTAGATGATGACAGAGATTCAAGTCACACCCACTGTAAGTACAAATCAGACCCCTCTGTCCACTGGACCTTGATTTAGACTCAAAGAGCAAACATTGCTACAATGACTTACGAGCTTTACACACACCTTGGTTTATACCTGTAAAATGATGGGTTAAAACCAGATCCCACCTCAGATGTCTTTCATCACTAACATTCCAGGATCTCAAAGCCAACATCCAGTACCTGTCTCTCCATGCCAGTGCCTGTGCCGGGCACTCTTACCAGTGCCATGGGTCCGGATAATAATCCTGGAATGTTGGCATCATTCTAAACTTTGTTTTAATAAAAAAGAAACGGAGCCTTACACGGGTTAGGAGACTCACTGATTTTTCACTGCTCACAGTATGGTGCTAAGAAAAGCAGCCAGTGTGGCAGTCTCAGGCCCCACCCACATCTACTGAGTTGGAATCTGCATTTTAACAAAACCCTCAAGTGATTTGCACCCATGTTAAAGCACCAATGTTGAAGCAGTGCCCTAGATCACAAAGCCACTAAATGTCAAAGCCAGAAGGCAAACGCAAACCCTCTGACACCGCATCAGGTACTTTGTCCACCTGAACCATATCCACGCTTCCTCCTTCCAGAAGAAACTGACACAAGCTTAGCTATTCTTATCAGCCACGGTCAGGATGCCAAGCAAATCTCCAAACACCCTCTGCAATCCTTTTCTCGCTACATTTTAAATCCATCATGCACTACCAGAATAATTCCCTGATGGCTTGCACCCTGCCCTCACTCCCATGTAATTAAATTAATCTTTCATCCAAAATGACAGCATTGCCAGTGGCCTTGGAGATGATAGATAAGCCAACTTTTCAAATGGCTTTAAGGGTATAACCTAAGGATAAAACCTAAAAGAGAAGCAAAGAACATTCTTTTCTGTCTGTGAAAAGATTTTTTTAAAATCTCTTTTGTTGTTGATGGAGTGGCAAAAGACCACTGCAGGTACCAGGAAGGACTTTCTTTAAGGAAAGTTGGCCTTGGCTTCTCTCTTGATGCTTTGGCTTAGAAGACATCAGAGGGGACCTCCACTTAGCTGTGAACAATGATGGTCTGGAGATCCTCAGGCAGCCCAGTGCCCCATTAGTTGGGTTACTCTGGAGTTGTAAACATGGTGCTCTCCCAGTCTGTTTTCCAAGATGAACTGTATATAAAGCATGTGTGTGGCAGGAGATGATAGCACGCTTGAGGCTTTCAGCAATCGATGTTTACAGACTATAATGGAAACCACAAGTTTCTTCTTTAACTCAAGTCAGTATACATTCCTTCAACCCACAGGCAAATTGGAGCAGGGAGGGGGGTTGGGAGGGGTTCACAGTGAGTCATCATTTCACATTTTTTAACAGCTTAATGAGCATCTAGAAATGCTATATTAGCCAGCAAAAATAGAGTCTTTTTTCCCCCACTAAATTCAGCAATGGCCCTATCTGGACATGTAATTCCCTGAGCATCTACTTTTAAGTGACTTCCCTTATAAAAGGTAAGTGACTAAATGACTACCACAGAATTACAAACAAAAACACCTGAAAGGCTCCTTAACTAACTTCACATTAATAATCTTCTCTTATTTTGCACCAAGTTTGGGAGGGGAAGAATGTTATTTCTCCTAGGTTTCATTGGAAAGCCCAGCCCAGGGTGCTTGGAAAAAAAGGCAGAATTCTCAGATCTGCAAAGCAGCTCTCTTAGCCAAAATTCGGGGTGCTAACAGACCAGATGGTAAATATAACTGGGTTCTAAAGACACAGCTGTGTGCCTCTGGATCTCTCAGATCTATGTGTGTGATCATTAAAATTTTTCATATCATCTAAAATAGCAGTCTCTGTGTGATCTTGGCAACTTTGGTATTCCTGACCCTCTTTTCTACACTACATTCAAGGGCCACGTGCATGATGTGGGTACACTAACGGAAAAATGTTATGTGTGTTTGTGCATAGATATTTTAGTGTTATATTAAGTAAGTCTTTTTTTAATAACTCTTTGATAATTGAAATGAGAGAAACTGAGCTTTTTTTCCAAGTTTTGTCCTGTCCCCCAAATAAATTATCTTTTGTCTTTTCACTCTTCTTTCTCCACTTCTTCTTAAAAATACAGGTCATATGCTGGCTCTCAAGTCAACTACAAAATCTGAAGGATACCACTTGTTTTTTAGACCAAAATTTACATCTTTCAGATCCCTTGTGCCAATTCTGCATGAGCCTAAAGAAGGAGACTTCACGAGTCACTCAGTTTCATGAGAATTCTGTGAGATTTTATTGAATTTACAAAAATGAAATGTAAGTATACCATTTCTGGAATCATAACAAGGTACATAACCTTGAGATCTCATGGGCACTTCTGCATGTCCCTACAGATTAGCTTTAAAATTACCTGCTACTTCAGAGCAGTAATTCATTTAAACGTTGAATTGTAGCTCCTGCAGAATTTGTAGCAATTGAGAAAAATATTCCTGTTATACAATTTTATATAAATTAAATTGGGGTCTAGCTTAAAAAAATCTAAAATTTTTTTTAATAAATGGTGATGAAATAAGGGATTAAAAAAGTACATACATTTTTATGGCTGCTTTTACTGTGTATATTCTTCTTAATAAAGCTGATTCAACTTTACCTGCTACTTCAGAGCAGTAATTCATTTAAACGTTGAATTGTAGCTCCTGCAGAATTTGTAGTAATTGAGAAAAATATTCCTGTTATACAATTTTATATGAATTAAATTGGGGTCTAGCTTAAAAAAATCTAAAAATTTTTTTAATAAATGGTGATGAAATAAGGGATTAAAACAGTACATACATTTTTATGGCTGCTTTTACTGTGTATATTCTTCTTAATAAAGCTGATTCAACTTTGTTAATGCACCTTTAAAAAGAAAAAAGGTGGTCTCTGTATATGTATCATTCAGTCCGGTTGGAACATGTTACTATTGAGCATAGTTTTCTGAGGACTCACTCAGGATAATTTTATGCTTTTAGCTCAGCTTTCACTTTTTCTTTTCTTTTTCTTGAGCAAAAGGAAAAGAAGAATCAAGGCAGGTTGTAAATAGACACAAGTTGATGTTTGGACAGAGCAATTTGTATACCTGTCCTTTCATTCATTCATTTGTTTATTCTTTGAGCAAATATTTATTGAGAATCTAGTATGCATATTATACTAGGTGCTAGGGAGACTCTGGTGTAAAATATTGACAAAACCCATGCATTCATGCAGCTTCCATTTTAACGGGGCTTTAAAG
>NW_007727384.1:314796-325065 GCF_000696425.1 Galeopterus variegatus | reverse complement strand
TTGAAAAAGATAAGAATAAATGTCCTCCAGTTTCATCTATGTTTTCACAAATGGCAGACTCTCCTTTTTTAAGGCTGAGTAATATTCCGTTTGTGCGTGCGTGTGAGTGTGTGTGTGTGTGTGTGTGTGTGTGTGTGTGTGTGTGAACACACCATGGTTTCTCTATCCATGAGGACTGTAGTTAATGATATTGTACTGTGGCTAGAAATTTGCTAAGAGAATAGATTTTAGAGTAGATTTTATGTTCTTATCATGAAAAAAAGGTAACTATGTGAGGTGATGCAAATATTAGTTTTCTTGACTGTAGTAACCATTTCACTAATATATATATACATATTTGAAAGCATCATGTTGAATACTTTAAATACAAATAATAAAACAAGGAATTAAAATAGATCAGAAAAGTCCTTATCTACTAGAGAAACATACTAAAGAGCTTACAGGGGTATTTGCTAGAATTTGCTTTAGAACTCTCAAAAAAAGGTGGGGGTGAAGACAGACGGAACAAGAGTGGCAGAAAGACAATGGCTGTTAGCCTGGTAATGGACACGGAGGATCTCTGTACTATTCCCTCTACATTGTCTCATTTGTAAATATCCTTCAAAGTTAATGAAAATAATGCTCTATTGTATTGATGTGCAGAGTTAACGTTTCCTGATATGACAGCTACCCTACGTGTGTCATTGTGGCTACATTGTAGGAACAGGATGGACCCCCACCCAAAATTTGGTTTGGTTGTCAAAAATGATGCCGCACACACATCAAGAAGAAAAAGTTTATTACTTGCAGCATGAGCCTTCTTGGGGGAAACAGGGAAGGTTCTGCAAGCAGGAATGAAAATGGCTTGAAAGAGCAGAGGAAAGACTGGCTTCCAGTTTTTATTGTGTTAGAGATGGACAGGGTAACGGTTCCCATGTGCAGGCAGGGGCTGTGTGACTTGAATCTCCCATGAATGCCAGAAGAAGGAGCACTGGGCTTTCTTATCAGCTTTCCCAGATGTGAGGCACAAGGAAAAGTGGGAGGGGTGAGACTGAAAAGCCATCTAGTCAAACATCAAAAAATGGAGTCAGACTATTGCAATCATCTAACCTAATCTGCATGATAATCCTCTAAGGGAGGTTAGTCATCCACAGAGGAGGGAATTGAGGTTCAACAAGGTTAAGCTTCTTGCCAAGATCATAAAGGTAACAACATTGGAACAAGAACCCTCTGTCTTAAGTACACACTGTGCTATACTATGTCCTTTTACTTGGGGTGATACAAGGCACTTCCACGTGCAAGAATCACATGTGAACCACACCTCAACCCAGGAAGGTCAGCAGGGCTTGGTATCCTGATACCCAACATAGAGATTAAGGCCCAAACCAGGTGGATAAGGGAAGTCAATAAAGATGGCTGATGTAAAAAGCACACAGTCTTCTCTGCTGATGATTTGCTTTCCTGCTGAATCAATTAGCATATTTTTTGGTCGCAGGTACCAAAAAGGCTGAACCCATAAGGAACTATACCATTACTCCTGACAGAAAGTGCTGAGACGGGGTGGGAGCCAGGGAAGGTGGACTCAACAGTTCAACAAGGTTCACAAGAGTCCACGTTCTCTTCACATTTCCACTCTGCCAACTCGGTCTGGTTCCATTCAGAGGCTAGTGGCAAAATGAGTACAAGTGCCACAGCCACATATGACAACAGCAAGAGGAAGAAGAGGACTTCCCTGAGGGACAGAAAAGCTTTTCCTAGGAGCCCTCCATTGGATTTTCCCTTGTGCTTTCTTGGTCACTGGACTGGGTCACATGCCTGTTCCTGATCCAATCACTAAACAGCTTCCATCAGCACTAGACACCACAGACATTTGACCTTAGGGCTGAGAAGAAAACTGACCTCCACGCCATTGGACGTCCATGCCAAACCAAGCACGCAGCTCTCCTCGGCTGGGATAGATCGTGTCATGCAGGAGTGTGGGCCCAGTGGTGCCAGACCTTCAGTTTTGCAATGATGAGCCAGAAATCTAGATTTTTTTTTTTAGCCACCAGATTTGGAAATGTGGGCAACAGATGCAATTTTCAAAAATATTTTGCGGGCCAATACTCTCTTGCCCAAACAAGACAGGTCTGCCAGTGTGCAGCCTCTGAGCAAAAGAATCACAGAGATCCCAATTCAGAAGGGCCAACCTAAGGACTCAGAATTTGCATATCTAACAGACTCCCAGTGACACCGATGCTGCTGGTCCAGGGACCACACCAGGAGCAGCGCTGTTCTGTGTCTCCTCCACTGTGCTTGGCCCCACTCTGTGCAGGGACAGCATGAGGTCCTGTGTTTTGCACTCCTGGTTGGAGCAGCCTATGCCTCCTCCTCTCTCCTTCTAGTGAGCATCCCGCCTGCTTCCTGACACCCCTCTTCCCTCTTCTGCTGCTTTGTGCTTTTTAAGAGACCAACTGGGCTCTCATATTGGCCACTGATGTCCTTTCCTACCCACCCCCCTTTCCAAATAAAATGAAATGAAATGAAACACACCACGATAGAGAAAGGCAGAAAGAACTTCAAACAAGCGGGCTCATTATTTCCTTCCACAAACTAGGGCAGGGCACAAACACACACAATATTGCTGATGGGAAGCCAACGCAGGCTGGGCCTGGTTTTCGCCAAGCAGTGACCTCCTCTAGTAAATTAAATGCCCAGAGCCTTATATTCTCATCTGGTCCTGATTTTCAATCGGCAGTAAACTGATATGTTTTTGTTTTGTTTTTCACTTTCATTATAGCTTGTTTTCATCTAGTTTATATTTCCAAATGTACTGGTTTTCAAGCCTGAACTGTCATATTAAAAAAAAAAAAATGCAACTTCAAAAAATGTAGGCTAGCCAACCCAACGGCAGCAGGGAGGGGGCCCAGTCCTTGGCTTGTGGGAACTCCTTGAAGATTTTCTTAGAGCTAACCCTATTGGGTGCCACCAAGTGGGTAGGTGGGGTGAAAGGTGAATGTTAAGGGGCTCAAACCTTTCTTACCCCTGTATGGGGTTGTGTGCTGGGCAGGGAGAGAAGAGAATGAAGGAATTCTTAGAGATTTCCATGCACCATGCACTCAGACCCATTCCAGAGAGGGCACAGATGAACTTCAAGAGAGGGGGAAGCTGGGCAAAGGGGTGACCAGTTTGATGATGGATATTTGTTAACCTGCCAGATGATGGAGAAAAAGGCTAACTCTCCCAACCAGTGACAGTGGAGGCCCATGTTTTGTGCCCACAAAGAAACAGCCAAAACCTTTCCCTCTAAGTCTCTAAAGAATTAATCAGCAATGGAATGAACACAGCTGAGAATGAGCTATGAATATTCCCAGCACCCACCCTGAAGTGCATGGACAGCATGCCCTTCTTGCAGGATGAAAACCATCCAGGGTGACCCTCGTGGGCCCCTGCCCGGCCTCTAGCTGCACCATTATCAGAGCATCTGAGCTCATTCCCTTGGGCAAGTGTCTCCCTCCTCTGAACGCTCTGCAACTGGGCCGAGACAGTCTTTCCTCCCCACTGCAGGGGTATGATACTGGACCTGGGTGTGCGGGGTGTCAAACAGAGGGATCCAGGCAGCCCAAATCTGGAAGATGCGGGGGTGAGTTTCTATTCATCACAATGCAGTCTCCATTTTCTATAGCTCCTATGCACGCTTCAGAGATGGGCTTTTTCCTTGGCAGAAATGATCCAGAATATAAACCCAAACATGCTTTTCCTCCAAGTTTAACTTTTCATGTAGCAGCATTAAAAAGAAAAAAAAAAGTGAGTATTTGAAGTGTTGGCCCTCAACATCTTTCTCTGAATTCTCTTTCCTCCTATCTGATTCCAAGGCTCATTCTTCTCTCCGTCTCTTCTGCCAAGGTTCTTTCCATCCCTGGGTGGCAGCCCTCTCCCCTCTGAGGATGCTTTAAATCTTTGCTTTCTGGTCTCTTCTTGAAGCTTCTGTTTCTATCAGGTGTCAAGTTCAGAAGTCAAAAAATTTTCCCTGATTACCATCTTTTAGTAAATGCCCGTGGTAGTCTGACTATTCTCTCTTGCTCTACTTTCTCCATTTTTACACACACACACACACACAAGTGCCTTTCCTCACCAATCTCTGTCTCTCTCTCTTTCCCTTCCCCCACTTGACCTTCAGAAACCCATGGCAGTATATGCCATGCAGAGTAGACCTAAGAACCATGTTAAAGAAATTTGCCTCATCACAAAATGAGGGGAGAAAAGAATACCAACCATTAAGCATACAAGTTCTTCATAATAAGTAGTAAAAATGATTAAGTTTTCCGCCTTGGTTGCATACTGTGTTTTAGAGGAATTATCTCATATGTTCCTTAAATTCTGTGGGTGAGGAACCATATCATGTCCACTCGGGGATTTAGAGAGGTTAAGCAATTAGGCTGAAGTCACATGGATAGTAGGTGATGTAGTCAGAATTCCAACTCCAACAGCCAGACTCCAGGGTTCCTTCTTTAAACATATGTTATATTAATTCCTCCTTTCTCTCAAAAGTTCATGGAAGGAACTGATAAACTTCCCTCCAGGGCTGAGGATAAGATGCCTAAGACCACATTTGGCTCAAATATTTGTGATCTGAGAAATGTTTGGAGTTCTGCTGTCCAGGGGTGCCCTGTTCTATCAGGAATCGAGACATCTGTCTCCAAACAGACCTGTCATTCTTGGCTGCTTTCAGACCTGGAGCTTCTTGCAACTCTGTGGCTCAGGCCACACCCCAATTAGATTACATCAGAATGCCTTTGGGGGATGGGGAGGAACAGGAGAGGCAGAACCCAGGCATTGGTATTTTTAAAGCCTCTTCTGCTGATTCCAATGTGCTGCCAAGATTGAGAATCACTAAAATAGTGAAATGTCAGGCAACATAAAGCAAATTAGGTGAGTTCCTTTTATGAGAGGCAGAGTTATCCCCATACCTCTGAAGTCATGGTATTAAGTGATCAGATTCATGCTTTTCCTCTATACCAGGTCAGCTAGGGAAAAACCTGCCTAACAGGATCCAAAATGTCAGACAGCTATAAAGAGAGGAGTTTGGAACTTGGAATCCAGGAGACCTGGGCTTAGGTTTTGTCTTAATCCATTTGGGCTGCTATAAAGAAATACAGTTAACTGGGTAGCTTACAAACAACAGAAATTTATTTCTCACAGGTCTGGAAGGTGGGAAATCCAAGATCAAGGAGCCAACAGACTCACTGTCTAGTGAGAACCAACTTTCTGGTTCATAGATGGTGCCTTCTTGTTGTATCCTCACATGGTGGAAGAGGCAGAAAGGGCATTAATTTCATGGGCTCTTCCCTCATGATCTAACAATTTTCCAAAGGCCACACCCCCTAATATCATCACATTGGTGATTAGGTTTCAATATTTAAATGTTGTGGGTACACAAACATTTAGATAATAGCAGGTTCTATCTGTCATGTGCTAGCTGTGGGACTTCTATTTAATTGCAGCAAAATACATGTAACACAAAATTTACCATCTTAACCATTTTTAAGTGTACAATTCAGTAGTTTTAATTACCTTCACATTGTTGTGCAACCATCACCACCATCCAATCTCTAGAACTCTTTTAATCTTACAAAACTAAAACTCTATACCCATTAAACAATTCCTCATTCCCTCTCTCCCTAGGCCCTGGCAACCACCATTCTACTTTCTGTGTCCATGAGTTTGACTACTCTAGGTATAAGTGGAATCATGTAGTATTTGAGCTTTTCCCATTAAACAATTCCTCATTCCCTCTCTCCCTAGGCCCTGGCAACCACCATTCTACATTCTGTGTCCATGAGTTTGACTACTCTAGGTATAAGTGGAATCATGTAGTATTTGAGCTTTTGTGACTGGCTTATTTCACTTAGCACAATGTTCTCAAGGTTCATCCATGCTGTTGCATATGTTAGAATTTCTTTCCTTTTTAAGGCTGCATAATATTCCATTGTATGCATATCCTAAAGTTTGTTAATTCATTTATCTGTTGATGGACACTCAGGTTGCTTCCACCTTTTGGCTGTCATGAATAATGCTGCTACGAACACGGGTATAGAAATATCTCTTTGGGACCCTGTGTTTAATTCTTTTGTGTACATACCCAGAAGTGGAATGTGAGGTCATGAGCTATGTGACATTAAGCAACTCATTTAAATCTTCCTAAGTATCTATTTCCTCACCTGTAAAATTAATGTTTATTAAACATAGCTCTAGGTGCTAGGGATACAGCAATGAACAGGAGAGGCAAGGTTCCTATCTAGAAGAAACAGTACCTACTACCAGCTACCATAAAATGCAAGACATGATTTCTCACTTTCATTAAAGAGTTGATCTAGGAAGCTTTGACCTTCTCACTGGGTATTGAGGACTTTTTTACCAAGAAATAAAATGAGTTTGTCTGAGAGTGATGAATATAAAAAGAGGAAGCTTCACTTGTTTTATCTTTAAAGGAAGAAAATCTGTGTCCTGGAATTGTAGCTGAAAGTGAAAAAATTGTCCATCCCAACTGTGTTTCCTCATGGGCTTGGCATTAGCAAGAATTCATTCCAGAACCCAATTAAGCATTTCAAATATCCTTTCTCAAGGTAAAAGAGAAAAAGTTAAAAAAAGAAATATGACCCCAAAGTCTCACAACACAAATATCCTGCAATCTTAGACGCACTTTGGAAAAACTTCTGAGACAACCTACAACTATATAAATTCATGAACTCTGCAGTCAAAAATCACTATGTAACCAAAAACTAAACAAAACAAAAAAGAATGAGCCCCAAATGATAAATCACTATTTCTAGAAATCTCTGGTATATCCATATTCAAGGGGGATGAAAGGGATGTGGAATATAAGGGATAAGAGATGAACACATCAGTAGACTCAGAATTCGTCATGTAAGCATCTTTTGAGAGAAAAATTATTCTTTTAAAAATACTGAAAACTATAAGGGATAATATAACAAACACCCACGATTCAATCTTTGTTGATGTTGTTGCTTTTTCCTCAACCTTACTGAGGTGTCATTTACATTCAATAAAATACACATTTTATAAAATTTTTGATTAATATGCACAACTGGAGAGCAACTGAGCCCAATCAAGATATAAAACATTTCCATCATCCCAGAACATTCACTCATGCCCCTTTGCAGTCAGCCCACTCCCAGCCCCAGGCAGCACTGATCTGACTTTGATCACTGTAGATTTATTTTGCATGTTCTAGAAATTCAATTAAATGGAATCTACAGTACATACTATTTTCTGTTTGGCTTCCTTTGCTCCATATAATGTCTGTAAGATTCATCCATGTTGTTGCATGTATCAGATGTTCATTCTTTTTATTGCTGAGTTGTATTCTTTCAGATAGAGGTGCCACAATTTTTTTTTTTAATTTATTCTCCTGGTGTGTTTTCAACGTTTGACTATCAAGAAAAAAGTTGCCATAAATGTGTACAAATCATTTTGTGAACCTATTCTTATTTCTCTTAGGGAAATATCCAGGAGAAGAATTGCTGGTTCACAGGTTAGGTGAATGTTTACCTTTATAAGAAACTTACACTGTTTTCCTAAGTGGCTACACAATTTTGCACTCATGCCAACAATGTATGAGATACCCAGTTGCTCAAGATCCTTGCCAAAACTTGGTATTTTCAATCTTTCTGCTGTGTGTATAATGATGCATCGTTATGTTTTTAATTTGCACTAATATATATATATATATTTTTTGTCTTTTTTGTCTTTTTCCGTGTCCGGCAATGGATCGCAACCCTCAGTGTTGCCCCCGCACCGGACCGGGGACCGGCAACAGGATCGCAACCCTCGGCGCCGCTCCCGCGCCTCGCCCAGCCAGTGAGCGGGAACCGGTCTGTATGTGGGATCCGAACCCTCGGACGGGAGCGCCGCCGCGCTTCCCGAGCGGCGCACTTATCCAGTGCACCACGGGGCCGGCCCTGCACTAATATTTTTTTTATTTTAAATATTATTTTATTTTATCAACATACAATGTGGTTGATAATTGTGGTCCATTACCGAAAACTCGCAGCCCCTCCCCCCTCCCTCCCGACAACCTCATATCTCTTCATTTGTCGTGACAACTTCAAGAAATTGTGATTGTTGTGTCTTCTTCCCTCCCCCCCCGTTTGTGTATTTATTTATTTATTTTTAGCTCCCACAAATAAGTGAGAACATGTAGTATTTCTCTTTCTGTGCCTGACTTGTCTCACTTTATAATTTTCTCTAGGTCCATCCATATTGTTGCAAATGACAGTATTTCATTCTTTTTTATAGCAGAGTAGTGTTCCATTGTGTAGATGTACCACATTTTCCATATCCACTCATCTGGTGATGGACATTTGGGCTGGTTCCAACTCTTAGCTATTGTAAATAGTGCTGCAATGACCATTGGAGAACAGGTATACCTTCGACTTGATGATTTCCATTCCTCTGGGTATATTCCCAGCAGTGGGGATAGCTGGGTCATATGGTAGATCCATCTGCAATTGTTTGAGGAACCTCCATACCATTTTCCATAGAGGTTGCACCATTTTGCAGTCCCACCAACAGTGTATGAATGTTTCTTTTTCTCTGCAACCTCGCCAGCATTTATCGTTCACAGTCTTTTGGATGTTAGCCACCTTAACTGGGGTGATGGTATCTCAGTGTGGTTTTGATTTGAATTTCCCGAATGCTAAGTGATGCTGAGCATTTTTTCATGTGTCTGTTGGCCATTCATATATTTTCCTTTGAGAGATGTCTATTTAACTCCTTTGCCCATTTTTTAATTGGGCTACTTGTTTTTTTCTTGTAAAGTTATTTGAGTTCCTTGTATATTCTGGATATTAATCCTTTNGCTCCCAAGCGGCGCACTGCAGCAGTGCGCCACCGGGCCGGCCCTTGGGGAGCCTTCTGATAACAGCTTCAATCTCTTTTATTGTTATCGGTCTGTTCAGATTTTCTACATCATCTTGGATCAGTTTTGGTAGTTTGTGTGTGTCCAGAAATTTATCCATTTCCTCCAGATTTTCAAATTTGTTGGCATATAGTTGTTTATAGTAGTCACTAATGATTTCTTGTATTAATTTGCACTAATAATTTTGAACATCTTTTCATGAGCTTACTGGCTGTATTAGTCAGCTTGGGCAGTCTAAAAAGCCTATCCTTTTCCCATTCAATTATGTGGCTACTTTATCAAAAATTAATTGGCCATATATGCATGGCCCCTTTCTGGACTCTGTTCTGTTCAGTTGATTGATATGCCTATCTTTACTATAGTACCACACTTTCAATTATTGTAGCTTTAAAGTAAATCTTGAAATCAAATAAGGGAAGTCCCCAACTTTGTTCTTTTTCAAGATTCTCTTGGCTATTCTAGGTCTTTTGCTTTTTCATACAAACTTTAGCTTTTTAATTTCTAGTAAAAAGCCTCATGAACTTTTGATTAATATAGAATAATTTGGGGAATACAGCTATCTTAACAATACTGAGCCTTCTGAAATCATAAACATGTTATATATAACCATGTACTTAGATCTTTTGTAATTTCTCTCAGCAATGTTTTCTAGATGTTGCCTGGGGATGTGGTCATCTAAAGACTTGGCTAGGAGCTGGAGGATCTGCTTCCAAGGTGACTTGCTGCATAGTTAGCAGGTCAGTGCTGGTGGCTAGCAGGAGGCCTCAGGTCCTCACAACATGGGCCTTTCCACAGGGCTCCTTGAGTATCCTCTTGACATGGCAGTGGGCTTCTAGACAGTGAGCAAACCCACAGGCTGTGATGCTTCCTCAGAAGTCACACATCATTGCTTCTACAGTGTTCTATTGATCATGCTGGCCAGCCCTGACTCAATGCGAGACAAGACTATATGGATCACAAGAGACCACCTAGGAAGCTGGCTACCACATCAGTCATTATACCCATCTGAGAGCTCCTACGTCTGACTGGAATAGATGCCTTTCAACAATTCGGTAGTGGCAAGTAGAGTTTCAATGGATTTTGTATTAAAACTGACCTGGGTTCAAATCCCGACTCTGCTCCTTGGGAAACGTAATCTCTCTGAGTCTCAGTTTCCTTATTGGTAAGAACAGGAGAACAATGCCTATATCATAGGATTTTTGTGAGAATTAAATAATTTAATGCATTTGACATAGGGTGGGCACTCAATAGAGTGATAAATTCTATAATTATTATTTCTTTTAGCAATTAAGAATATTAAAGGCTATATAGTTACTCAGTTATTCCAAAAGACTAGGAAGATTTATATTAAAGAAAGGAAAAAAAAAAAA
>NW_007727384.1:311993-314578 GCF_000696425.1 Galeopterus variegatus | reverse complement strand
CTTTCCACAATTTGGTAGTGGCAAGTAGAGTTTCAATGGATTTTGTATTAACACTGACCTGGGTTCAAATCCCGGCTCTGCTCCTTGGGAAACGTAATCTCTCTGAGTCTCAGTTTCCTTATTGGTAAGAACAGGAGAACAATGCCTATATCATAGGATTTTTGTGAGAATTAAATAATTTAATGCATTTGACATAGGGTGGGCACTCAATAGAGTGATAAATTCTATAATTATTATTTCTTTTAGCAATTAAGAATATTAAAGGCTATATAGTTACTCAGTTATTCCAAAAGACTAGGAAGATTTATATTAAAGAAAGGAAAAAAAAAAAAAAAGATTGAGGCACCTATCAAAAATAAGGGCTTTTCCTTTACAAGGAACCTGCTTTCACTGGGTAGTTACTCAGTTATTCCAAAAGACTAGGAAGATTTATATTAAAGAAAGGAAAAAAAAAAAAGATTGAGGCACCTATCAAAAATAAGGGCTTTTCCTTTACAAGGAACCTGCTTTCACTGGGAGAGATGGTACCTATACCTGATGCTCCTAGGTTTCCACCAAAATCCACTTTACCTTTCCCCAGGTAGCCTGCAAAGAGTTCCCTTTCAGATCAACCCAGTTCTCCTTGTCTCTCTCTGCCCAAGGCCAATCTTAGGCTGTGGGGAAAAAAACCCACCAACCTAAGGCAGGCTGGAAAGTCTCAGATGGAAGGCTAACAACTTAGAAGAAACCCTTTGCAAAGGAGGGACCAGAGTTGATGAATAAATGTCTGAGCTGCCTTATCCTCTAAGGGACAATTTTCAGTTGGATTTCACACAGTGACCCAGAGGGTCCTCAGCAAGATTGGGCCCTGTAGAGGTCATCTATTTCTTTTTACAACCCTGTATTGGTTTTCTTCCCTTCTCACTTTCACTTTCCCCACTCCCTCAATGTGCTTCCTGGAATCCACTCTCAAATAACCTACTTACTGTATTTGAGGCAGCCCACACTAAGCCATAGGCTGGCCTCAGAAATGCAAGGCTTTGGAGACATTTGAATGCTTTGCATGGAAGGTGACCCTTTCTGGAGAAAGAAGAAGAAGGAGAAACACAATGTATTCCAAATCCCAGAGCCCAGGTTAGAAATAATGTAGAGATATAGTCACTTAAGGTAATTTTTATGCCCAAACCCTCCACAGTATCACACTCGTAGGATTCAAAAGTATTTGTTCTGGAGATTTCTCAGCCAAGTGTTCCAAAGGCCCTTGGCAAAAACACCTTGCTCAAGGTAGTAGTCTCATGAAATAGCAGAGTAATGTCTGCTTTTTCTATGAGAAGCAAGCCACAAACCACAGCTGAGAGGACATCACCCCAAGCACAACAATTTGGCAATACAGACGGTATTCTTTGAAAGGGCTATACAAATACATTTCTCTCACTTGAGAACTTCAATAGAAGATAATTATTCTTTTCTGCCTCATAATATATATTAAAAATGTTCAAACATGGCATTCCAGGGAATTCTGCCAAATATTTTTAGACACCAGATCCAGCTTTACTAATTTTATATGGCCTGCTTAGTCTATTACAAAATACCCTTTCATGCAGTATGAATTTACTAAAGAGGCTAAAATATATTCCTTTATATCAAACACCTAATTTAAAGTCTTCAATCTTGGGGACTTTTGTCCCTCTGACCTATTTCACAATGAGACGGCCACTGAGAAGAAATTAAGGCCCTCCTGAAATACTGTACACATTTCTAGGCTTTTACTGCCATCATGGAACAAAATAAAACAAGATCATCACAATCAGGAAATGCAATGTACATGACAAGAAGGTTGTTTTCAGATGAACAGTATGTCTTGCTACCACCAGGACATGCAATATCTCGACTGCTACATCTCATGGCCTTTTTCTGTCTTTATGAGTTTATGCCAACAACTAGTAATGAGCACAAAGGCTGTGCGAAATGCTGCATTTGTTGGAGTGTTTGTGTTGGCTTCCTTAAAATCGGCTCCTTTCCAAATCTCCCTTTCCACCCCACCTTAGTTATATTTATACTGTTGTGCAGAACAAACTTGGTTTCGTATTTAAATGTGAAGTGCTTTGTGGTCATTCCTGCAAATCTCTTTATCTCTTTATCGGGGTCTCGCACATTAACGCCCTTCACAATTGACCCACAGGCTGATTGTTTAACACAACGTTTCCACAGGGCTGCTTCTATGGAGTCACAGCCTTGTTTTTACATTTCTTAGCTTTCCTGGACAATCAAAAGGAAGTGGAACAGAGCCGGCTTGCTGAAAGCTGGAGCTGCCCCAGTGTCTCCTCCTACCTTCTGTCTCGGGTTTTGTTTTTCTGCTTCTTTTTCTTTTCCTTCTTTTTTTTTTTTTTCATCATTTTGGTGGTAGAGAAGCCTGAGCCAGACTATGTAGCCATAATTTCTCAATCCTTGTGTCTGCAGCTTTTCCCTCCAGGCTCAAAGTTAACGTGAAAACTGACTATTGCCAGTGTCATGAAGCCAAACGGTGCCACCTCGATTTCAGCAGAATTGGGCTCCCCATCGATTCAAGAACATAATAAAGTAATGAAAAAGGATGTGTAGGATGT
>NW_007727384.1:296503-311033 GCF_000696425.1 Galeopterus variegatus | reverse complement strand
CTTTTTTTTTTTTTTTTTTTTTTTTTCCATCATTTTGGTGGTAGAGAAGCCTGAGCCAGACTATGTAGCCATAATTTCTCAATCCTTGTGTCTGCAGCTTTTCCCTCCAGGCTCAAAGTTAACGTGAAAACTGACTATTGCCAGTGTCATGAAGCCAAACGGTGCCACCTCGATTTCAGCAGAATTGGGCTCCCCATCGATTCAAGAACATAATAAAGTAATGAAAAAGGATGTGTAGGATGTGTGTGTAGTGTGTATGTATGGGGGAGGGGGGCACAACTTAACGTAATGGGAACACTCAGCTTAGGAAATGTAGATTTTCTCATCCCTTTTTAACTTGGGAGTTGCTTTAACTTAGAGGGTCACAAGCTTCACACTACTTTCTCCTCTTCCCATTTTTTTTCTTTTGAAGAGGATTGCAACCAGTGCAAATGAAGCAGAAAGACTCAAGGTGCCCAAGGCACTTTCTTTGAAAGAATTTTCCCACAAGGTTCTGTGGCCAATGACTTAGTCTCTCTCAATTGCAGTTTTCTCTTCTGCAAGCCAGAGATTGATTTATATTTATTAAGTGCTTATTGTAGCTACTAGCTATATACATACTGGTAATAATGTCTGTCTCACGTGAAGGCTATGAAGACTTAATAAGCAATCATATATAAAGCACAGAGCACAGGGTCTGCGACGTAGTGAGTGTGCAGAAATGTTGATCATCATCATTACCATCATGAATCATCAATCATGGCTGAGAATGAATGTCCCTACTATGGTTGATGTAATGACCAAGAACCCATGCTTTGAAGTCAAGTACACCTGTGCTCAAATCTTCACTCCACCATTTCTACATACGTTACCTTTGGCAAGTTTTTTACTCTCATTAAGCGAGCCTCAGTGTCCCCATCTGTAAAATGGGGCTAATAAAGTATCTTCCTCAAAGGGTTGCTATGAGGATTGTGCTTACATATGTACTTAGTACAGTGTTTTGCATATCAATTGCTTTACATATCATTGTATGGTAGGTGTTATTAATATTACTTGTTTATTAATGCATTTTTATTATAAAGGCATAGTCCAAAATTGGCCCAAAGGACAAATGTATGTCTATTCATCCATGTACCTTACAGATACAAATTATTCTCATGATCAGTTGGTTTGATAGGAAGCCTATTCTTTAGTCCTTGGAAATCTTCCAAACCAAAGTGTTACCAAGTCTCATGGTCATATCATTGTATGGTAGGTGTTATTAATATTACTTGTTTATTAATGCATTTTTATTATAAAGGCATAGTCCAAAATTGGCCCAAAGGACAAATGTATGTCTATTCATCCATGTACCTTACAGATACAAATTATTCTCATGATCAGTTGGTTTGATAGGAAGTCTATACTTTAGTCCTTGGAAATCTTCCAAACCAAAGTGTTACCAAGTCTCATGGTCGTTGTGCTGGAGGAAAGACCATCAGGCAGAGAAACTAAGCCTGAGATGAATCTTCCTAGAAGAAGGTTGGATGGTACGTAATTCAGGTAAGCAACCTTGCAGTTGGAACAAACAGCTCCACATTGTAGTGGCTTAACACAAAATATGGTTATTTACTGCTCATGTCATAGTTCACTGTGAATACACAGGGAGGACCTGCCTCTACTTATCCAGGGACCTGGGTCCACCTTTCAATTGGCTTCGCCTTTTAGGGCCTCCAAGTCCTCAGCTAGATTGTCCCCATCCATCCAATAGGAAAGGAAAGAGAGAATGATGGAGGATTGCCTTTGGCAAGTTTTTTACTCTCATTAAGCGAGCCTCAGTGTCCCCATCTGTAAAATGGGGCTAATAAAGTATCTTCCTCAAAGGGTTGCTATGAGGATTGTGCTTACATATGTACTTAGTACAGTGTTTTGCATATCAATTGCTTTACATATCATTGTATGGTAGGTGTTATTAATATTACTTGTTTATTAATGCATTTTTATTATAAAGGCATAGTCCAAAATTGGCCCAAAGGACAAATGTATGTCTATTCATCCATGTACCTTACAGATACAAATTATTCTCATGATCAGTTGGTTTGATAGGAAGCCTATTCTTTAGTCCTTGGAAATCTTCCAAACCAAAGTGTTACCAAGTCTCATGGTCGTGCTGGAGGAAAGACCATCAGGCAGAGAAACTAAGCCTGAGATGAATCTTCCTAGAAGAAGGTTGGATGGTACGTAATTCAGGTAAGCAACCTTGCAGTTGGAACAAACAGCTCCACATTGTAGTGGCTTAACACAAAATATGGTTATTTACTGCTCATGTCATAGTTCAGTGTGAATACACAGGGAGGACCTGCCTCTACTTATCCAGGGACCTGGGTCCACCTTTCAATTGGCTTCACCTTTTAGGGCCTCCAAGTCCTCAGCTAGATTGTCCCCATCCATCCAATAGGAAAGGAAAGAGAGAATGATGGAGGATCATTACCTTTGTCAGAATGAAATTCCAAAATCTTTACTTAAATTCTATGCACTAGGTGAGAAAATAAACAAATAACCTTTACAAATCTTCACTTGGAAGCATGACTTGGAAGCATCATGCAGGCTGCCTCTCGGGACCACGGCACAACTAGCTGGCACACAAAAGTTGAACTTTAGTGTCTGGCAGGGGCACAGCCTTGAGATCTTCTGCCACTGCCACAACCAGAAGTTAGCTGATGGTAGCCACTCCAACCCGAATGCAACAGGCATGCTGTCCTTCAAAGGGATATGTTGCTTTTGGTGCACCTGGAAAGAATTAGGAAAAGAAAGATGGGTCATGTCTCTTCCTTTTCAGAGTTAACCACTGGTTGAAATGAGAATCCTGTTCACTCCACATTTATCCCACACACTGCTAGGCAAGACCATGGGAGAAGTTAAAGTACAAAGCAGAGATCTTCCAAGCCTATCTCAGATGATTTTAATACGAATATTGATAATACTTCTTCTCTTAAAGGAAAATGTCAGGGACAAATGCTAACCTGGATGGATGAAAGGACAACAGATTTAAATCTGAATGTCCCAGGCAAATTAGTACATCCAGTTCTTATGGTCACCCTTCTTTTGTGCCCCTTCACAGTCATAAATTCCTTGGAAATTTCCCCGTAAAGATCAAGTAGGGTATCTATCATTCAGGTACTCCGAATGGGATCTGCTTAGCAAACAGATTCACAATGTCCTGATGAAAATTCAGTTGCTTTGGCCTCTGAAGGGCTGTGCTGACCAGTCACCACCCTCTTCCTGACATCCTCCAAATTCCAAGTGGAGGGCAGAGGACATGGTACAAACAAGCTCAAATTCAACAGATTTTTCTAGTCTGGAAAAACGAGGTGGAGAGGGGTAACAAATGCACTATTGTCACTCAAGAAGAATGGGGGTGCACGATAAGGCAGCAGGGGTGGATTGGGAGGATATGGTGGCCACAATTGCAGTATCTCTGGTACATCATTTTAATCCTACCTATATATCCCCTGCACTTTGGGATTCTAAGGTAGGCAAAGCCACCACAGACCTGTTCCCCAAATCTTAGTATTAAAAACTAGCAAGTATACTTTTTACACATAATCCCAAAAGCTCAGTTAATTTTAGGACAAATTAATGAAATTCAGCTTTATACCCATGTGGAAAACCCTGGTATTATTTATTTCAAGAGCTAGTTAAGACTGAAAAGATAAACAGGTTCAAGAAAAAGACATAAAGCAATCATGCAATTTTGTTATAGTTTACATCTGCAATCTGTCCCTAAAATACCTCTTTTAGCAGCTTTTTTTTTTTTTTCCTTTTTGTCTTTTTTTTGTGACCGGCAACGGATCGCAACCCTCAGTGTCGCGCCCGTACCGGACTGGGACCGACAACGGGATCGCAACCCTCAGTGTCGCGCCGTACCGGACTGGGACCGACAACGGGATCGCAACCCTCAGTGTCACATCCGCACCTCGCTCAGCCAGTGAGCGGCTGGTCTGTATGTGGGATCCGAACCCTCGGCGGGAGCGCCGCCGCACTCCCAAGCGGCGCACTGTAGCAGTGCGCCACCGGGCCGGCCTCTTTTAGCAGCTTTCAGGGATAGATCATTATCTGCATTTAATTAAGATATTTCTTATTTTTAAAGTCATCACCAGGAAACTAGCAGATTATACCAATTCATCCATTTATCTATTCATTCACTCAAATATTCATTTGACATCCATTTGTCAAACACCTTTGGATACAAATTGGCATCTCAGGCTGGTTAAGGCCACACTATTTTCCAGCAGAGAATTCTGTTAAGGTTGTGGGATGTTCTTTAGGTACAGCCAAGGGGATAGTCACAATATTTAACAGTGGTACAGCATGGGCACCAGCCAATCAGAATGACACTTGCACCACTCAGCTTGTAAGGAAAGATGAAGCTCACAAATGCAGTGTGGTTGCCCCAATACTTACCTGCTGAAAACAGCCCTGAAGCAACCTTAATTTCTGAAAATGGTGAAGACAGATCTTCTTAGTTACCAATGTTTCTAAGCGCTGCAGTAAAAGCAAAAAGTTGAACTTTAGTGTAAAAAGTTCCCCTGCATTATTTTCTGAAGAACCAGAAGGAAAAAACTGTCCAAAGTATGTACATGTCCCTTTCATTCTAATATGTCAATTTAACATGAAAACTAGAGAAGTTACTGGATCCCTACTGTATATGAACATGGTACCATGCCTTACTCTCATAACTTCGAATTCTCACGATGACCTTGTAAGTAAGTATCATTAAACCCACTCCAGAGATGAGAAAGCAGTCTCTGAGAATTTCTGTGCTTTGCTGCAGTCACACATTTAGATAATGGTGGTTTTCAAAACCAGGTCTGTCTAGCTCAGGTCATCTCCCTTACATTCTAATTTCCTTTTGGGAATGAACTTCTCCTACACTGGGTTCACTCATAGTAGGAGTATGAAATTGACCAGGCTTCCCCTACCCAAGAGTAAACATATGATCCAAGCAAGGGTTGATTAATTACAAAATTGGCCACAGTTCTACTCCACTACCACTCCCATATTCATACCACCTTGAATTTGGCAGCTCCTCTCTTCAAGAGGTGAAGTCTACTTCCCCACTCTTTGAGTCTGGGCTGGTCTCATGACCTGCTTTGGCCAGTAGAACATGGCAGAAGGGACACTGTGAAAGTTCTGGGCACAGCGTCAAGAGGCCTTGAGCACTTCTATGCCTCTCTTAGATCCATGCCCAATTGCTGTGTGAACAAACTCTTGCTCACCTGGTGGGAGATGGGAGACCACATAGAGTAGCAACAAACCATCCCAGTGGAGCCATCTTAGATTGACCAGCCCCCAAAGGACATAGCAGCTGATGTCAGATGTGAGAGTGAGCCCAGCAGAGATCAGCTGGGTCTGGCCCAGATCTGCGGAGACATTCAGCTGAGCCCAACCCAAATTGTCAACCTACAAAACCATGAGCTACACAAATGGTGTGTTACGCACAAAGTTTTAGGGTAGTTTTGTTAATACAGCAAAATTTCAACCCTTGGGCAAAAAAGCAGAATACCTATGATACATCTCATAGAGGGCCCATGACAAGATTTTTACCTACCTCTTGCTGCATGGATCCCTGGATCTTCTTTGATTCTTCCTCTCTCTGAGCCTGGTTCTCAAAGAGAATCTTTGATAATGTGAGCCACAGGTATCTTTGTGACAAATTCTTTTTGCTTAAGTTTGTCAGAGCTTCTGGGAACCAAAAAAAGACCCTATCTTAAAGGCTTTGGTCCAGACTCTACGTTTTGCTGCTGAAACACTGAGACAAAGAGAGGAAGCCTAGTTATCGTCCCAGAATCATGCATCCACTAACAGGCAGAGGCCAGGACCAGAAGCTAGGCAACCTAACATAGAGAACAGGTTCATTACCACCATGCAAGGCCATCACCCTAGTCATGACGTAAGCCAGTATTTGTACCTAAGTAAGGCTAGCTGCTATGAAAAGCAACCCCTACATCTTGGTGGCTTAACACAATAATGTTTTAATTCTCATGCCTATTGCTGGCCAGTAATGGATTTTTCTAGTGGGGCAGTCTTCCATGTGCTCGTTCAGGGAGTCTGGCACCTTCTAAATTGTGAATCCACCCTCCTCTATGTCCTAGGGGCCCTCATCATTCAGCCAGCACATGGATGGTTTATGAGCCAGACCTGGAAGTTCCATTTCTGCTCACATTTCATTGGACAGAGCTCAGGTACATGACCACATAAAGCCTTAAGAGAAACATAGTCCAGTTGTGTCCCAGGGATGAAGTGACAGTAGTAATACGGGGAAAACTTCTCTATAGACTCTTAGCTGATTTTATAAAGAATCCCATCATGAGACTAAATTTTTCTGCTCCTTAGAAATCCCTCCATTTCAAAAAGTGAACAATAAAAGAACACACCTATGTTTTTATTTTTTTGCTGAATTAAAGATAATGAAAAATGTTGTCTGAACTGAAATTGAAATTCAGAAACTGAAATTCTGACATTCACTGCAACTTGCTAAAGAGAAAGCTCTGTTAGAGACAGGAAACCCGGCTCAGAATACACTATTGTCCCACCACAATATTCTGTACTGTTTTCATTCCCTCCACAAAATAAGCCTGAGATTAGGGGGCAGGGATTCTACAAGTAATCATTTGTTTTTCTTTGTCTGATGAATAGCAACTTTAGCAGTTTATTAACCACTAGATTACTCTTAAGATTTTGGTATAACATTAGAATCACTCAGGCACATTTAGGGAAAAAACATTTCTCTCCTTTTCCCCTCCCCAATGAATTTTTTTTTTTCCCCTTCCAATTCCATAAGAAAGTAGTCGTCAGTAAAAATAAACTTATAACAGTATCAAATTAATGGATGAATTGAACCTACATTTTTCTTTTCCCATGATGCATTTTAAATACCAAAAAAAAAGACTAGACAGAAGCAGGACCCATCTATCCACATTCCAAGACATGCTCCAGTTACCCAATCATTGCAGAGCACTGCCAGGATGCAGAGACCACGATTTGGACTAGAAATCAGCTATTTTCAGTATATTCCAGTTACTTAGTTGACACTGAAGATTCTGACCAGCCAGGAAGTAGCCAGTGGACTTTTCCAAGGAAACTGCACAGAGGCACCATGGCATCCTACTTACTGAAAGTTGCAGCACGTTGAACCACAGAGAATGCCTCTGGACAGCTGTGAGGACAAGACAAAGCCCCGCATGCACATATGTACTCTCATTCACCATTTTCACATTTCTCCATTATTCCAAAATGTTCAGCTGCTTTTTCTTCCTCCCTCCTCCCCCAGCTCTTTCTTAAGGACAGAGAAGACATAATTCTCATCATAGAATGATTGGTTTTCAAAATATGCTAAGCATTTGAAGATTTATTAGAAACAGTTTTAGTTTCTCATTAATCTAAAGCAAATTATTATTGATTTACAACAGATGGCTCATCTGATATCCTTCAGGCAGTCATAAAAAACAGTCTAAGCATTGAAAATAGTTGATGTCTTTCTGGCAATTGCAGCTGAACTCAGCCAATGACAGCCCCTTCCAACTGGATGAAAAATCGCCCATTCTCACTGTGTGTTCTGCTCACTTTTGTCTAAGTGTTCCAAATAACTTGTAGTAAATGCATTTATTTTTATGTTAGATTCATTTATCAGAAAGATATCTGGATATCCACATTCACACCAGAGTGATTTTCAAAGTGGGAAAGAACATTCGCTGGCACTACCATGTACTTAAAGCTGGATGTGTTTCATTATAGCACATTTAAAGTGAGGGGTTTTGCTACTGTTAAGCAATCCCAGTGACAGCAGGTTGATGTTTTGCCATTCATATACCGTCTAGGAACATCAACTCTTTAATCAAACTGCCAGGTTTAGGTCAAGGATGTGTCACCTGAGCAACTTACTACCTTCAGCAAGGCTCAGTCTTCTCTCCTGCACAATGGAAATGTCAAAAACACCTACATCAATGGTTATTGTGAGATTTAAATGAAGTTTTTAATTTTATCATAGCATCAGACACATAGAAAATTCTCTATTGATGTAAGCTATTGGCACAGGAGCAAGACTACTAATAGATGAATATTAACAATTTTACCCATTCCCTGCCTGCTAAAAAGGATGACACTTGGCCAGCTCAGTTTCTTCCTCTCCCCTGGTCCTCCCAGAAGGGTCTGTCCTTGCCAAGACTAGATCTTTGAGGCTTATGTGTTGCAGAATCAACATAAACAAGCAAAGGAAAAAAGAAAAAAAAAAAGAGTACAGGCTTAGAAAAGTCCAGAAATTTTAATAAGAGACCCTGAGGAAAAAGGCACTGGTCTGGTATGTGAAAAAAATTGTTAAAATTTGTTGAAAGGTAAAAGGGGATTTGAAGTTATGTCCTCATGGTATGTTCTTATGTTCTTCATGGTATGCAAGAAATGCAAGAACTTGATTATTTCCAAAGTTTCTTTGATTTTTTTCCAGCTTTATTGAGGTATAATTGACAAATAAAAATTATATATATTTACAGTGTACATGGTGATGTGTGTATATATATACACACATTGTGAAATAGTTACTACAACCAAGATAATTAACATATCCATCACCTCACATAGTTACTTGTGTGTGTGTCATGAGACATTTAAGATCTACTCTCTTGATAACAAATGCTGGTGAGGATGCAGAGAAAGGGGTACCCTCCTACACTGTTGGTGGGACTATAAATAGGTGCAGCCATAATGGAAAATAGTATGGAGTTTCCTCAAACAACTGCAGATAGAACTACCATATGATCCAGCAATCCCACTGCTGGGTATATATTCAAAGGAATGGAAATCATGTCAAAGGGATACCTGCACTCCCATGTTTATAGTAGCTCTATTTACAATAGCCAAGAGTTGGAAACAACCTAAATGTCCATTAACAGATGACTAGATAAGGAAAATGAGGTATATATACACATGGAATACTACTCTTCCATAAAAAAGAATGAAATACTGCCATTCACAGAAACATGGACGAACTTAAAGAAAATTATGTAAAATGAAATAAGCCAGACACAGAAAGAGAAATACCACATGTCCTCACTCATAAGTGGGAGCTAAAAAAATAAACAAATAAGTTTTTTAATGGGCCGGCCCAGGGGTGCACTGGAGAGTGCGCCGCTTGGGAGCGTGGCGGCGCTCCCGCCGAGGGTTCAGATCCCATGTGAAGACCGGTTCCCGCTCACTGGCTGAGCGCGGTGTGGGCGCGGCGCCAAGGGTTGCGATCCTGTTGCCGGTCCCAGTATAGGCGCAACACAAAGGGTTGCGATCCTGTTACCAGTCAGTAAAAAAGACAAAAAGGAAAAAAAAAAAGAAAGAAAGAAAGAAAGTTACAACCATCACATAAATATGTTGAACTTTCAAAAGGAGAGACCAGAACTGAGGTTACCAGAGGTGGGAAAGCAGGAAGGGGAGAAGGGTAAGGGAGGAATTGGTAAAGGGCCACAAAAAGTGATTACATTATATAATGTTGAATATACTAATTATCCTGATTTGAGCATCACATATTGCACACAGGTATTGATATTCAACTCTGTACCCCGCAGATACATGCCATCATCTATGTTTCAATAAAAAAAAAAAGATCTACTCTCTTACCAAATTTTAGGTATACAACATAGTATTATTACCTGTAGTCTCCATGCTATACATGAGATCACCTGAACTTATTCATCCTGCATAACTGAAACTTTATACCCTTGACCAACATCCCCCCACTTCTCCCACCCCCACCCCCTGCCTTTGACAACAACTTTTCTACTCTCTGCTTCTATGAGTTCAATATTTTTAGATTCCACATGTAAGAGCGATCATGCAATTTGTGTCTTTCTGTGCCTGGCTTATTTCACTTAGCGTAATGTCCTATAGGCTCATTTCTATTATGAAAAATGACAAATTTCCTTCACTTTAAAGGTTGGATAATATTTTGTATATATACACACACACACAACAGAACATTATTCTACATCCCACATTTTCTGTTGATGGACACTTCAGTTGATTCTATCTTTGGTTATCATGAATAACCAAATTTCTTTTTGGATGCTAATGTGTGTGTGTGTGTGTGTGTGTGTGTGTGTGTGTGTGTGTGTGTGTGTGTGTTTAACTATTATCCTGATTGGACTGGATCACCTGTATTAAGGAATTATGCATTATTACTATTACTTCTACTATTACTACTATTACTTAGGGTTACCAAATGTTCTGGTTTAAGCTGGCTTTCCTGCCTTTAGAGATTGGACTGGATCACCTGTATTAAGGAATTATGCATTATTACTATTACTTCTACTATTACTGCTATTACTTAGGGTTACCAAATGTTCTGGTTTAAGCTGGCTTTCCTGCCTTTAGTCATTAATAGCATTTGCTATCACTTTCAGAAATAACCCAATCTGTGAAATAAATTTCACAGTTACCTTCCTATTGTTGCTGCTGTCACTGCTGTTGTTTTTTTAATCTGCAACTGAAATAATCAAAGCAAATTTTTAAAATTTACATCACTCTATCTACACTCAGAAAAAAAGATTATCCATAGATTTTATTAGCAAATGAATTAATTCCTCAGCCAATCAAAGCACTTTAAAGATGACTTGCTCCATAAATGCCAGCTTCTGGGTGAAAGTGAGATTTTTTACCACCTGACACTAACTTATCCAATGAGTTCATCATACACCCAAATGACATCTCCAAATATTCTTTTGACTAAAATGTCCTTTTCTCTTTAGATCCAAAGTAGATGAAGGGCAGATACCAAAGTTAGGCTACATCAGGTTTCTACTGTGGGCACTTTGTCCATAAGAACAGGGAAATCTAATCAGATATGACAAAGCCATTAGCACTTTCAGATCTCCAGACACAAGCTCCTTAGCAGCAGGAGCAGACATCTCCTCTAAGCTTAATTACCCACCAAACCCACATTGCTCACCTTAGCGCCCTGCTGTGCAAATATGCATCCAGAATTGTAACAGGCAAAACTGGTCAGACTAGTGCACTAAGAAAAAAAGCAGAAATAATAATATTCTAAGTCAGAAATAGTCGTACTTATAAACTTGATGTCATATATGTTATTTTTTCCTTCCCCAAAAGACAAGATTTGAAAAAACTCAAGTGGCAGTATTTGCACTTTGTATTGAGCATCTTAGGATGCCAGCCAGAGATTGTTTACTATTGGGCACTTAAATTTAATGATCTTCTTAAAATATACATAAAGCACATGATGATGACATTACAGGATTTAATTTTTAAAAAAAGAGAAAGAGAAACCACTATGAATCTGTGAAGACAATTATAATAAAATATTCATTGTTCTCTACTTGAAGATTGCTACAAGAATTTTTTTTTTTAAATATTTCTTACGGAGGAAATGGTTTAGGATGTAATATTGACATGTTTCAAGCAAATGGACATGTTTCTACCTTCAGGAGGTGGGGAGTGGGAATAAACATAAAAACAGAAAAATCCCACTTTTGCTAAATGAGTTAGTTACCCCAATTTCCAGCTCCCTGGCAAAGCATTTTTCCAGCTCTTTCTACCTTTCAGAGTCTCCTCCACCTTCCTGCGATGTCTGAATTACAACTCTCTCTTTGCCTCTATTATCTAAGTTTCCAAAATGTTTCCTCGGTTCGGTGCTCTAACACCACTAAATAAAATGTGTTCAGTACCTTGGGAGTATCTGTGATCATGTAATTCCATCATCACCTTCCTAGATGATATGTCATAATGCATTTAAGTTGGACTTAGCACAAAGACGTCCATTAGAGTGCAAAGACGACTTCATCGTCTAAGGACGAACTCATCAGCTTTTCAACGTCTGCACAGGGGAGTCCCATTTCAATGACAAGCAGAACTTCAAGGTCAAAAGAAATCCTAAGAAATCAAGCATCTCTAAAAAGCGAAAATAACTGATCTCATGGATGTGTGCGGAGCACTCTTTGGCTGGCATTGTCATGTAAAAACAAGAATTGGGGCATCGCTTTCCTGAAGTTATGATGAAATCCCTAGACAACACCCCAAAATGAAGTCAACGTATATACAAAGCTATGTGAGGGAGACTGAAGAAAAATTCCAAGTTCTGTTCAGTACATGATCTATTAAAGATTGGGTCTATTAAATTCACAAATCTATCTATGTATGTATTTCCAATTCTATGACATTTTCATCTCTGCTTAAACTATGTCCAACTTCTCTCCTCTTATGTCATTTCTAGGAAAGTTTTGTTAAATTATTTTGTTCTCAGATATTGTCATTTTATTGTCTACTATATATACTGTTTTTATGTTTTGATTTGTGGCAATTTTTGGAGGATGATTCTATTTATAAGCTGCATTTTTCATTGCAAAGTTTTTCTCTCTGTGATCCGTCTTTCAAAATCTTTACAATTATTCTTGAGCTACTGTCACAATAAAATCATATTGTGTACCTGACAATCTCTGACATTTTGGCATTTCCTCCAGTTCAGTTAAGAAGGGCACTGGACCATCGATGCCAAATCTAGGAAAGCAGTGCAGAATCAAACTCTTAAGAACTTCATTCTGGAAACGTATCTAGTAGCCTTTAGACTACCTGTCAAAAGGGAAATAACAGCATATTTGGGTCAGTTCTCTTTTATGCTCCCTGAAAGTTTACTGGCAAGATACATATTGAAGGAAGAAAGAAAAGGTAGGCCATAAAAAGTGCATTCAAGAGAAAATGTGCTAAGTACTGTCAGAATATGGCTGCCTCAGATGGGAATTAGCATATAATTCTAGGTAAGTAGAAAACCCGACCTTGGGCTGGGTAGAAGAAAACAAAGTTTCAATAAGAAAAAATTATTGTCAAAAGAAAAAATGTGGTACCACAGGGAGTAGGGCACTAGGAAAATTGCTTTAGGGTGTAACCACAAATGGCAGATGGACAAAATTAGGTGGGGCCTAGAAAAAAAGTGAAGCCTTTATTAACAGACTTGCTGATATATAGATCTCATTGTTATGTAAGACCCAAGGAATTTCTCCCATGATCCACACCCTTCTTAACAATCAACCTGGTACCTGGTTAAGATGCAGGTCTTTTCAGGTTCTTTGGACTTACGAGCATGCCCATGGTAGTAGACATAGTTGTGTTGAAAGCTTAGCCAATAAACTCCCAGCTCCTAACTTCCTCCCTGCAGTGGAAATTAAAACAGAATAAATATCCTTTTAAGAAATTATTTTGATAGGGAAACTGGGCACTGGACCATGAAACTTTGCTGAGGCTTTCAAAGGTCAGATGTAGAACCAACACCCTGTCCTCAATGAACTTTTTCGAAGTGATGCCTCTTCTGGAGGTAGAAAGAGAATTCTGAAGCTAAGTCAGAGGACTCCAAATGGATGGAGTGACTGAAACTACACATATATTTCTACCTCATGAACTTTTAGGAAATCAGCAGGTCTTGCTGTTTATCACTTGCTACTTTCTGTAATAACTCATGCAGCTGCTCTGTGATTTAAAATATGCCATTCATGGAGAATCCAAAGGCAACCATTACAAAAATACCAATTACTTGCAAAACCAGACGAATGATTGCATTCAATTAATCTCTGTTGTAGAAACATATTTAGAAAGAAAAAAGTAAAATCTTAATGTCTCTGGGATCCACATAGCTGGCTTCAGTTTGAGCTAAAATATGACCATATGCATCATATTAAGATTGTCTGATGCGGGGTGGGGGGGGTTGTTTGTTTGTTTTTTATTTTCTAGTTGAAGGAGAATCCTGTGAGGTTAGAGCAGAGCTATGTTTTCCTCCCTGGCTATATCCCAAGGCTCCGGGAGGGCAGGGTTACATGGATTATGAAAGCTGCAAATCAAAGGCCTTGACTTTCCCAAGAAAATTCGAAAGTGCAGCATAGCAATAGATATTTGTTCGGCAAAGAATAAGCAACAGAATTTCAGATAGGAATTTAGGACTTCAGAGAAAATAGGCAGGCTTGGCCCATAGCAGGACAACAAAGTAGCATAGAGCTTACCTTCTTTTTCTTCCTGTCCTTTCTTTCAGCTTCCATTACTAGAAAGCAATTGGAACTCACTGACCCCCTTCAAAGATTTCAGGGGAGAATGGCTCATTGTCCGTGAGCTACACAGAATTATGTCTGTGGGTGACTTGGGTCAGCTCCCGGAAGCAGAACTTCAGATGGAGGTTCTTATGCAAGTTGACTATGGAGGGAGAGCTCAACAGGGAAACCTGCCAGGAAGCAAGGGGAGCCAGATGGGGCAGGGGAAAAGCCCAGCAAATGGGGCTTTCAGAAGTCTAGCCTCAGCCAGCAGGAAGTTCTGGAGAGTAAATGGCACCCCAGAGTTGGTCCACCTTATTGGAGGAGGGAGTTGCTAAGAGCCTTTAGCAGCCAACACTTGTAGTAACCAGGGATAAGTGCACCAGCCCAGCAAAGGGGACCTGGTGGGACATGTTTTTGTCCGTTTTGTGTTGCCATAACCGAAATACCTGAGACTGGGTAATTTATAAAGGAAAGAGGTTTATTTGGCTTACGATTCTGGG